>NW_005842939.1:506172-518240 GCF_000455745.1 Alligator sinensis
CTCCCTGAAGCGCTGTGATCCGCTGGCTTTGCAAGGATTGCTCAGCGGGCCAGCAGTGGCAGTATTCCCCCCGTCCCCAATGGGCTTAGTTTAAAGGCCAGTGGAGCAGGTCAGCCAGTCTGGCTGCAGGTGGAGGCCATCTCTTCCCAGCAGCTCGCTGCCTCTCTCGCCAAAGAGCGGGCTGTGGTCATGAAAGCCAAAGCCTTCCTGACGACACCAGCGCTGCAGTCTTTGGTTGACCACATAGATCCTCCTGTCCCTTCTCAGCCCATAGCCCGAGACTGGGAGGATCAACGAGAACACTACCTGTGCCCCCAGACCCTTAAGCCCCGCTCCCAAATCCCTGTAGCGCCTCATGACCTGGCTGGGAGTGCTCCACGCAGTGTCATTGGTGCCCACATGAATAAGGAGCATGGGATAGTGGTCTGTGGGTTTAAGGAGCTTTGGGATCCTCTCCGTAATGTCCCGGATGCAGGCACCTGGGAAGCAGCAGACTTGCCGGGCTGAGGGGTCGGGGCTAAGATGTGCCCTAATGGACTGAATGTTGGCCATGAGGGTGTCAGCTGGACTCCCAGCCTGATCCAGAGGTCTTCTGTTCACCTCTGTGCTTTTGTCTGATTGCATTTTATTGTTGCCCTGATGAACTGATTCCTGGCATATGAGGGTGTCAGCCTGTATATGCTGATCAACTCGGCCCAGTTAGGCATTTCACGTTAATCTGTGTGTGTCTGCATATGTTTTTGACTGATTTGGTGGCTGTAGGAACCCAGCCCCATGGAAACTGGGTTCTGCAAGATAGCTCCATTAGGGGTGAGGACTTACAGAAGGGAGATATACAGCTCCATATAGAAACACAAGTAATACAAGCAGCACATTGGTAGAATTACAGAGACCCCAGAAATATACCCTTAATATGGTGCCCTGTTCACTCCACCCTCCCTCAAATACATAAATATTGGGTGCAGGGCTGTATCTGGAAAAAATACATTATGATTTTAAGCAACTTACTGCATTAAAAATAGTTTGTTTCTCTTCTATTTTCCTTGTGCAAATATATCTTTCCTATGAATTTAAGAACCACTGGCTTCTAAATCTAGTGCGATATTTCATGCATCTTGCAAAATTTAGCTTGCTTTGACTGACAATATATTCCTTCCAAATATGAGGTACTGAAGATCAAATGTTCAAGGCCAACAGGAATAATGTTTTGGTCAGATGGGAAGGGAAATTGGCTTGACTGTGTTCCAAGCAGGCAATTAAGAAATGATAAATTGGAGTCCCTGTAAAGCTGGAACCCATTACTCTCAAACATGTCATGCACTCTGAAGTGTAAAATACCTGATGATAATCATAAATAAAATTACTAATTGTAAAACACTGCAATCAAACATACATACCTAAGAGTGAAGTGAATTATATAAAAATTCAAGTATATTTTGGTAATTGCTTCACAATACTGTAGAGCTGATTATCAGGGGATCTTGTTTTGTTAGTTCTATTAGTGTTTGAGGCATTTTCCCTTACAGAATAACTCCTGGAATATTTTTTTGATACAAGCAATGGATATTAGTACTGTACATTAATATAAAGTATTTCATTGGTAATTTAAGGTCAGATTCTGTTCCCTGGAGCACTCAATGGGAAAATTCACATTTTAGCAGGACTGTACGGAAAGTGAATAAAGAATATGTCAAGTTGGATGAAACTTTAGTTTTAAGCTGTGCCAGAAAGAAAGAGAGAATGTTTGTTGGCAATTCCAAGGAATTGGAATTTGGGAGATTGGAATTCAATTCCTGTTGTTGCTACAGATCGTGGACAAATTATTTGTTTTTTCTGTGCCTTGCTACCTCTTCTATAAACTACAGATAATATCTCCTTACCTCCTAGAGATGCTGTTAGGATACATTTATTAATGTTTATGAGATGGTTAGATACTACATTATTTAGAGCTACGTGGAATGTGTAACAATACTTAGTATTTCCCACCGACGTTTAGGGTTAACTTTAATGTCATCCTCAGTGCCTATCTGACAGCTTCTTTACTTTGTTCCCACTAGCAACCCTGGAAACTTTGCTGAACTTCTGGATATGAAGCTAATCTTTACCACCTCTTTCCCCTTTCTGCTATGTATTTGAAACATACCCACATACAGTGCAGGCTTCAGGGACAGGAAATGTTCCATCAATCCCACAATCCACTGTTTCTGAATCCCTACCTCTCTGTGCCCCATTTCATCTGTCTAAAAGGCAAGAAGTAGAGATAAGACCAAAGCTTTTCATATGACCAGCACAATATGGGAGGCTATCATAGGGTTACAAGGTATGACAGAAACTGGGAAGGGCTCCTGAGGTGATTCAAGTCATTTGAGGAAAATGTCAAGTCAGCTTTAAATAGCAAGATAGACATACATACCCTAGAAGTTGTCAGAAGTTCCCTACTTGTTCTCTACTTACAAATTATCTCAATATCCCAATATGGCATGTGGAGTTTCAATCTGCTTTCTTACCACAGTTTTTGTAATGCTATCAAACATACAAGTGCTCATTGGATCTTTATTATCGCAATAATATTTCCTTATCACAATACAAAATATTTAACAGGAATTCTCTCTGGATTGGGTTTGGGAAATTTTAAAGGCAATGCATACTTCTTCCCAATCCTATGCCACAATGTAGTATAATATTAACACAACAAAGATCAGAACCTTGCAGTGGGTCACAACATCCCTTATCTGGTACATAAGCAAAACAAGTCCACATTGCTATAGAAAGAATAAAGGCATGTGATAATTTATAACAAATATTTCTATCATCTAGATTGAAGACTTTTAAAATGGATTATCAGCTACCAACAAATTGTAACAATAAAATGAGCCAGAGGAATCCTGTTTGTCTGGAAATAGATGTGTAGCCCAGGTGTACATGGGTTTGTACTCCCCTCTCCAGTTGAGGGAATTATTGGCAGGGCAATTATTGCTGAGGGACACATCAGCCCAAGGGCCACCTCCATCCCCTATACAGTCAGACCCAATCAATCAATTACTTAACTATATACAAATTTATTATTACAACAAAACCATTAAAGGGTAAGGACATAACCATATACATATATTCACACACACACACACACACAACCAATTATTTTTTAAAAATACAAATGAACCATAGAACAACCCAAAACAAAGGATATTGATTGGGCAGCCTTATAACTCTATTAATATACAAACTATTGCTTCAGCTTATTCACATAAACTATAAGACACCATCTACAAATATAACCAGCAATCCTTAGACTACCTGGGTGCCCTCCAGGGCAGGGCAGGGGCCTCACTCCCAAAGTACTACTACAGGAAAGGAGGTGGGGGAAAGAAAAGGAGAGGGAGACCCCAAAGACTCCTAAGCTCCCCACTCTATCATCCAGGAGTGGCCCACGTGGTGCCCCTTTGCAAACCTGGGGGGGTCCCTCCCCTGTTGGGAACCTCTCTCCAGGGTAATTTACAACTCCACAGTCCAAGAGGGTTGCCTCCTTTTCTCCAGGTCAAGCTCTGTTCCCCACTGGGCTTTCCTGCTGCCTGACTCTGGTGCCGCTGGCCTGGCTTAGGATGCACCACTGCACATGCACCACTGCACATGCACCACTGTATGTAGTGGGCACTTTGCCTTGTGCTAGGGGTTGGAGGCCCGGACAGCCTTGTGCAACACTGGGGCTTGGTCTGCTCCTGGGCCTTCTGGGCAGCATCATCTGCACTGAGCTGGTGTCCTGAGCCACCTCAAGTGGCTCCCAGGGTCTCTTACCTTCCGTGCAGTGCCTTCTGCACTGAGCTCCCAGTCTTGTGCTGGGGGTTTTGGACCTGAGCCACCCAAGGGGCTCTGAAGATCCTGCTCCATGCACCGGGCTGTGCACTGTGTCTCTGGCCACACACCAGAGGTTGTAGATGTGAGCGACCTCATGCAGCTCCCAGGGTGTGGACACCATGCACCGTGCTGCACACTGAGAGCCTAACTGCTGGAGCCATCCACCGCTCCCTGTTGATAGAAGTCTTCAGGGGCTCTTCCTGGGCTACTGTGTCACTTTGCTGAGCAGCTCTCCCCAGCTCTTCTAATCTCCAGTCTTCTCTGTTCTCTGTCCCCAACGCATCTCACTCATGCTGGGCACACAGCTCCTTTTATACGCTCCAGGGCTTCACCCCTGAAGTCTTCCAGACCTAAGTCTTCTGGATAGCTTGTAGTCTGGACCTAAGTCTTCTGGACAGTTTCCACCCCTGAAGTCTTCCAGGCAGTTTGCAGTCTTCAATCAGGTCTGGGGAAGCTCTTCTCTCCCTCCCCTCAGGAAAGGGGCATGACTTTATTTCTCTTGCTGCCTCCTGATTGGTGGATGGGCTTCACCAATCAAAACAGCAGGATCTCAAGCCTGGGACTCAACCCAAGCCCTGAAATGTAAGCCTGCTACAGATCTAAGAGATAAAGACAGATAAAACCTAAACCTTACAGCTTAACTTGGTGGAATTTGTAGTTCAAAAAGGAGTAATAAAGGTTGTCAAGCTCCTTCTACTCTCTCTCAATATCTCTGTGCCACAAAATGTCGAAACTAGTGACTGTAAGTATTTTGATTTCTTTTTCTGAACTGTCCAAATTATCTGCCTGGTGACATCCCCATGGCACTGAAAACAGGATAAAGCACCAGTCACAGACAGCCCATATCACAAGTGACTGATAGTCAATAATATCTGAAAAATACCATATTTTCTTACAATAAAAAAAAAATCTTCTTCCCAAAATTCAGCTGCTGGAAATTTTGTTCTGCATCATAAACAAGGAATTATGGTAAGAGTAGTGTTCTGCCTGAGGAAAGTGAAAGTAATGCTGCAGTGCTGCACATGGGGGCCCCTAGCTGCTGACTATGGACACTTTCTCTTCTAATCCTTCCCTGTCTTTCCCCCCTACCCCTCCCCATCCAAGGGCTCCTCCTACAGAAACTGATACTTAGTTACCAACTGCTACTGACAAGTATTTTAAAGGAAGAATCTTTATCCTTCATTCTACCTTACAAAAACGAAGTGTGTATCAAGGCATCTTATATGCAAGAAAATAGAATATTTTAAAAATGATTTAGGAAGTCCAGTTAAAGTGCTAGTGGCTGAGTAACCTCACTGTAAATTCTACCGTGTCCATGAACATTAATTACCTTCTTTGCTGATAGAAAATAGGCCGATGACTGAATGTTCCAGGAAACTATTTTATCCTATAGATTGTTCCATCTAGATAAACTATAATATGAAACATAAAAAGTGTAGGTTGGGAAAGCTTAAACATTCAGTGTGCGTGCTTCAATTCTTCTGTGGCTAAATATAAGAGAGTAGAGTTGTGAGGCTGATCTCTTATGCACCATAAATTTCAGTTAAAAAATCCATGTGATGACAATTAATACTGAAGTATCTGCTAGTAGGTGGGTGCCTGCAATTTTAAGTTTTCTTAGCATTGTACTCTATAGAAATGTATATCTGTTTTGCAAATATTATCACAAAAGCTATTGTCACAGAAGTTATGCCTACGGATATTGAACCAGATAATTTCACTATGTGAATACTGTTAAACATTGTTCACTATAGACACTTCTAGAATCTAATTTAATTATTGTGATTACTTATTTGAGCTACCTTCTTAAATAGCTGAATAATGAATGTTTATTATCTGTAAGATTATCTGGAATTGTACATTTACTTTAACTTTTTTTGACTGAGAGCTCAAAATGAAATGCATGCTATTTTTTGGAGAACATGGAATTTCCTTTTTCTTAAGGCTTTTTCCATGTAAGCTATCTCCCTTTCTCTTGGTGGGGGGGGGGGGGGGGGGGGGGAGGAGGAGTTCATTTTTCACTTCCACTTTGATCTGGTGGTTAAAAAGGACATGCCAATTTATATTAAATACTATAAATAAAAATTAAAATATAATTTTAATACTAAGTAATTTTCTAATCTATGCTTCAAGAAAAGACTCACATTTTTGTAAGGTTTTGGAAATCTTCTAGAAAATAGTTTAAACTGTTTAAGATTTCTGTTCCCAGTAATTAACATTTTGAGGAGAACAAAAACATACGACTGTAAGCTACTGTCAGATTTTGTAAGAGTAAGGTACAACAATGTCATTTAGACTGAAAGTTCACCTTCATTAATTATTTTACAAAAGAATACTGAATGCTCCTTTAATTAAGCTCATATAAAATGAGTATAAGGAAAAGCAATCACTAAATCAATCAGTCCAAGAATACAACAGTATAAATTTTAGTAAACTGACATTTAAGTATTTCCTAATTAACTCAATTAGAGAGATCTCCTACTATTTTCTACACCTCTTAGAAATAGAGGCCACCTGTTTGTTAATCACAGTTATAAGAATACAAAATTTGTCTTCAGGGCTATTTGAAGAATGGTTACTAATAGCTTTTTTTATGGTTGTGAACCAAAGTTAACCAAGTATATGAGGAGAAAACTCATTACCCTTCAGTACATGTACTAAGAACAGAACCGTATTCTCTCTACTGTTCTGGAAGGAAGTAATTCTGAGGTGGACCTTTACTTCCCCTGGGGCAGAAACATTTCCACTGCTCTCTATCCATTTTTTCTAGAGAATCCTAGATGTAAGATGCAGCAACTCAACTTCAAAAGGAGTGCTAGAGAGGGGATTGGAAAGTGCTTAACCTGTTGTCCAGTGGTTAGAGCTATAGAACTTTATGTTAAGTCTGAATCATTTTACCTTGCATTATGGTGCTCAGGCCAGGTGCCAGATGACTGGAAGAAAGCCAACGTGGTCCCCATCTTCAAAAAAGAGAAGAGGGAGGACCCAGGAAACTACAGGCCCATTATTAGTCTTACTTCAATCCTGGGGAATCTCTTTGAGAAGATCATCAAGGAGCACATCTGTGATGGGCCAGCAGCAGGGATGATGCTTAAGGGCAACCAGCACAATTTCATTAGGGGCAGGTCCTGTCAGACCAACCTGATTGCCTTCTATGATCAGGTCACAAAAGCATTGGACGCAGGTGTCCTGGTGGATGTAGTCTTCCTGGACTTCAGCAAGGCCTTTGACACTGTCTCCCACCCCATTCACATCAAAAAACTAGATGACTGTGGCATTGATGCTTACACAGTCAAATGGATTGCAAATTGGCTGAAGGGTCTTACTCAGAGGGTAGTGGTGGACGGGTCATATTCGACCTGGGGGGAAGTGGGCAGCGGAGTCCCCCAGGGCTTAGTCCTTCGGCCCGCAATGTTCAATTTCTTTATTAGTGACTTGGACAACAGGGTAAAAAGCAGCCTGTTTAAATTTGCTGATGATACTAAGATTTGGGGTGAGGTAGGCATGCTAGTAGGGAAGGACAGATTACAGCAGGACCTGGACAGGTTACAGGCGTGGGCTAATGAAAATAGGATGTTTCAATACTGACCAAGGGAAGTGGTGATGGCTCCTACCCCAGAGGTCTTTAAGAGGAGGCTGGATGAACACCTCACCGGGGTCGTTTGACCCCAGTACTCTTTCCTACTATGACAGGGGGTCGGACTTCATGATCTGCTCAGGTCCCTTCCGACCCTACTTCTGTGATTCTATGATTCTATGATAGTAGTTTTAGTAGAATTTAGGCTTTGTTAATTTTAAGTTAGGCAGAGTAAGGTAAGTTCCATAATTTCTCATATATAAATATTTTTATATATTCCCCCCTCTCCCATCCTATATTCACATACAAGGAAACCTCATTAAATAAATTGTGTGTCATTAAACTGCTGCTAAAAGTATTATGCACTCTGTAATAGAAGCCAACTCTAAAGCTGATTAAATGCAGCCAATGCTGAACATGAATATAAAACACAAGGCCTATATTGGGCAAGCATACTGAAGAGAATCTATCACAAGAATAGGTTAGTGTAGATCATCTAAGTAAGCTATATGGCAGTGCCCACTGTGCACAGTCCCCCCTCAACTCTTATTTTTTAAAGTCATGGTGAACCATCATATTGAACACATTTCAAATTCATCTTCACTGCAACAAATGAGTTGATGCTTTCTTTCCCATTTCCAGTGATTTCTGTTTCTTCATCAACTTTCAATGTCTGTCAAACATCACCAAATGGGACCCCAAACATTTCATCCAGAATCCCTCTGTTGCCCTCCCCCCCCAGCCTGTCACATATGATATTAGGGTGGCCCCACCCTCCAGACTAAGTGGAGCTGGACTACGTTGCCCTGTACCTCACCTGCATATATATTTTTGGAAGATCCCAGGACTTACGACAAGAACATGCAGTTCTGATCATGAGTGCCTAATTAGCACAAGCTATGAGGTCACCATGGCTTGAAATGCCATTAACATTGCTGGGGCCCAGCCTAATGAACTAAATGATAAATCATGAGCCCTTTGTCTTTGGATTAATATTATACATTGTGGGCACATCTACACAGGTGCTTTATTGTGGAATGACTTATTAGCTTCACAGTAAAGCATCAGACTTGACAAGTACACCAGTATTAGGGTGCAGTAAACTAATTAACTCAATTGTAGAATAGTACTGTTGGGGATAGTACTATCTTACAGTCAAGTATTTTACTGCACCAAAATGCATGTGTAGATGCTAACCATAGGCATACACTGTGCCCAGTCAGCCCGGCCAATCAGAAGCCTGATCTGCCCTGGTTCAAATTGCTACTGTCCCAGGCAAACAGGTAGATGCTGTGCCCGAGAGCATTTGAGTCTGGCTCAAATTGCTCTAGAGTGCCTTATGTCACATTAATTGCATGCGTGGATTCACCACGTTTGTACTTTATGTAAACGTACCTTTTAATCAAGTAAAAAAGTGCTGATTAAAATTGTGTTTCTGGATTAACTAAGTCTATGGGTACCCATAATAATTTTACCTATATGAAAGTATATACAGGCATGTTTATTTCAACATCAATGTTTTTAAATTTGCCCCTCACTTCCATGTGATCAGGGACAGCAGGGTCTGACAGGAAAGGGAAGGGGAGCAGAAGGGTGCTGCAGGGGCAAGTAGTTTTGGGGGCAGAAAGCAAGGGGGCCACCTGACCCCTTCCAGATTTCTTTTCCTTGCTATACCAGTGGGAGGGAGACAAGTTCAAGGCAAACCTCCATTAATTAGATTCTATACCTGGAAAATTGTAACAAATTTATCATTTTTCCATATAGAAAATCTAAATATTGGGGGTTGCCTTATATTCAGGAGCATTTTATACTTTAATAAATATGGTAGTATAAAGGGAACTGAGCTTCAGGTGAGAGAATGTTCTAAGAAAGTTTAGCTCAGTTAGATCTTAATTATAGGAGGCCAGCAAATTCAAGCCTGAGTGTAATATGACATAAGAGTAACGCCTTTCTGACCATACTTGTCTTTTTTTTGGTCAAGCGATGTTGTAAGCCCTTGTTTGCAGAGGTGGAAAAAAAGATGCTCAGTGCTCCTGAATTTTTTGCTGAGGTTCCCACCTGCAAATGTAATGAAGGTCCAGTGTTTTTTAGAACTTACTCTCTGAACTTGGATAAAATCTCCCTAACAGACTGACTACCTGTTATGCAGTTTTACAATTTTGAATCACTGCATCTTAAAAACCTAAAAATACCAATTTCTGTTTGTAAAAGTATATTGATCTAGCAATATTCTTCTTTGGAGAATTTTAATTAAGTTTCCTTTTGCACATATGCCATCAGTGGGGTCATTTTGCTGAGAACAGGGGTTAAAGTAACCCTCAGACCCTTACACCTTCTCTAGAGGTCAACAGAGTTCAGTGCTGGCCAATCATAGGAGTTCTGGGTGAGTGGGAGGAATCTTCAGTTTCCTGCTTTGGACTACAACATAGGAGGGTCCACCTCTTGTTAGTTTTTGCCATGCTGATGCCCAGGTACATACACACTGAAATAGGATTCTGCACTAAATCTGAAATTCTGTATAGGGGTCTGACAACATTAGAAATAATGAGGAGCAATGGTTTGGGCAGCTAAAATGCTAAACCATGTTAAAAGAGGGAATTCATCCCCTGGGAATTCATCAACTGAACTGAGATAACTATTTTATCTGTCCACCACTATGAGCATTGAAGTGCCCAGTATTGTGGCACTTCAGTGCTGTCACTTTAAACCAGAATGAAGCAGCTTTAATGTTAGAGGGGTTTCATTTCTACTTAGAACAGAATAGGGTAGAAAGTTAAAACATTTAGAGAGGATCCTCTGTCCTGCTTTATCATTTTAAATCACTTTAATAGGTCATCTGTCTAGAGCCTTTAAGCACGTTAGAGTACTCACCTTTTCTACAATAGTCTAGTGATTAGAGAACTCATTCAGGAAGTAAAATTCTAAGCCTTGGGCAGTCTAACAGGATTCTACTTTTCAGAGAATACTCTAACCATCAATCTATAGAATAGGCTATCTTGGAACATCCTGTTGAAGAAGCTGAGCCATCACTGTTTAGGTAGTAGTTCAAGAGTCCAGGGTCTAGGAGGACAGCTAGCTTAGTGATTAGAAGTGGGCAGGGCTTTGGCTTCTGCTCCCAATTTTATGCAATGTGTGTGTAATGTAAAATCCATAAACAGTCCAGGATGCAGATAAGAAAACAGATCTCCCCCTTGATTTCTTCATTCATTGGGTATGACATCCAGGAGGGATGACCTGAACATTAGGGCTGTGCGAAGCTTTGGTCCCTGATTTGGGGCCAAATCTCCAATTCTGAATTGAATCAGAGGACCTTTTAATCTCTCTGAATCAAATCAGAACCCTCTGAATCATTTCGGAGAAATTTGGAAAGATTCGGTGATTCGGACATAGGCACAGCTTTAAATGTTTTTTCTACATACTTCTAGGTAGCAAGTGGCTGGTGAATGCAGCGATGCTGGGGTGAATGGAGCATCCCACAGGAGCGTGGGAAGGCTCCCCAGCACACTTGGCAGCAGACCCGGAAGTGGGCCAGAAGCACTTCTGGTTGACTTCTGGGTCCACCGGGGAGTGTGCAGGGGGGCCCCCCATACCCACCAGGCTCAGCGACTGGTGCCTCCTGGGTCTGAGTTGGGGCACCCAGGGCCCCCCTATGGCTTATCACTGAGCCAATGTGGGGGGGCCTGAACACTCCCCCACGGACCCAGAAGTGGACTGGAAGTTCTTCTGGTCCACTTCCAGGTTCGCCGTCGAGCACATGGAGGGCCCTGCTACATTCCTGTGGGACGCTCCATCCATCTCAGCATCGCAGTGTTCACAAGGCACGCTGGTTGAGGTATGTAGAAAAAACTTTTAAAGCTGTGTCTATGTCCAAATCACTGATTCTCTGAATCAGCATCGAATCTTCAGATTCGGATTTAGCCGAATCAAATCAGGGACAGTGATCTGAATCAACAGATCGAATCAATGTCCCTGATTTGGGCTTAATCTGAATGCGAATCAGATAGGGCCTGCTTCACACACTGCTACTGAACATGCCCCTCCCATCTGCTCCCCCACCCCACATTCTAAGCCTGGAAATGTGTAGCCTCCAGCCTCTCTCAAGCCTTTTCAGGATTGAATGTTCAGAAACAGCCATGGAAAGGTTTACCCATAATGTCTTTCTGCTGTATTTTGAAGTTTGGAGAGTGATAAAGGAGATGTCCCACCTGGGGGACAAACTAAGGATGTGGTTTGCATATACCGCCCCCCCCATGAGGCTCCCTTTTTCTTGTTCCCTTTCTGACCACATGAGTCTTGCCTGCCCAGTTGCCCCCAACTTCAGCTGAAGGAGTAGAGTAGAGAGTTCTCTCAAGCACTTGTTTGGTAGATATAAGATTAGGGCAAGGAAAATATACAAATATGAATGCCTCAGGATCTCTAAGGTTGAGGAAGGTGTATAAGCTATTTCTCACACTTTCTGGACAAATGCGCATATATTAGTGACTGTAGCTGTTGCATGTTTTACTGAATGCAACACTGTTAGTGTGAGTGAGAGCTGTTGGACTAATAGAAATATAATGTTTTGGGCTCTTCTGAGGGTTTAGGCAGAGGTTAAGTGATTCCTTAGATCTGTTCTGATTGCACTAATCTTGGGAAA
>NW_005842939.1:518271-557711 GCF_000455745.1 Alligator sinensis
AAGAGTTAAGTGCCAATGGGCATGTCTACATGAGGTGTTTACTGTGGAGTAGACTAATTAGCTCTGCAGTAAACATGTCGTATCTACACCCGGCATGGTTGGTGAACTCAGACTGGTGGGGCAGCGGAGTGTCCCACGGGAGTGGCCTGGGCAGGGGTCTGCAGCCAGCCGGGAGTGGTGGCGGGGGTTGCAGCCTCCCTGCTACGGGCTGGAGTGCCTAGCAGCTGCAAACCCCCACCTCTCCCACTCCCAGCTGGCTGCAAACCCCACCCCATTCCCAGCTGGCTGCAAACCCCCTGCCTCACCAGTCTGAGTTCACCAGCCACACCTGGTCTACACGTGGTCCTATTAGGCCACAGGAAACTAATTAACTCCACAGCAGGGTAGTACTTGTAAACATACCCAGAGTAGCTTTGCTGCTGTATTTTGAGATTTGGAGAGTAAGAAAGAAGATATCCCACCTGGGACACAAACTAAGGATGTAGTATGCATACACCCCCTCCCATGAGGCTCTCTCTTATAAGTACTACCTTGCTTCAGAGTTTTTACTCTGCAACACTGTACACATAGATTCTGACATGGCTGTCTGGGGCATGAGGGTGTGTTAGTGCTGGTGTCAGGTTTGACCTTAGAAACCACTACACATAGCCCAAGCAAAAGTCTCTGTTATGTAACTAATGCCCAACTGCAATGATAAGGAGAAGACAGTCTTAGATAAAGGAGGCTTGAAAACAAAAACAGAATTAGTGGACTAGGGCAAAGAGCTGATTTAAATATTAAGATTCACAGCCCTAGGTGGGGAGAAAGTATGCTAATGAACCATACATGTATGGAAATGAGATACATAGCTAAAACACAGGTATAGAGACATGCTCAGTAAAGAACTCCTTGCGTCACTCCCTTATAACCAATTAGCAAACAAGAATGCTTATGAAGGTCCAATACTCCTGTATAAAAGATGCTTAGAATTAAGAATCTGTGTGCTTGTTACGTGAAATTATTCCGCTTGCACCTTGTATTGCTAGCACGAAATCTTTATACTTTCACCCCTGGTATCTTTATTGGCTTTTGCATACCGGGCACGATCTCAGACTTGAGCTGGGGCTCAACACTGGGACAGCTAGCCCCATACTGTAGCACTCTCATGTCCCATCCAGGCCCTCCACAGCACATTGAATTAGGTTGGAACTTCCCTAGGCTGGGACTCCTATCAGCTGAGGCATATCCAACCCAGCTCAACATCCTGTGATCCTGCAAATGCACCTAGGAGCAATAACCTCTGGCATGATATGCACTGGAATTTATTGCTGCATGCTAATAGCACATGTAGATGCTTCCAGTTGCTCCAACTGGACAACTTATTTGCACATCCAGACACTTAAGAAGAAGTACTTTCAGGTTTAGGTGGCAGCTGCAGTGGGAAGAAAAGGAGTTAAACTTTTGGAACATCCAACCTGCCTAAATTTCTTTCTCCCTGGGTACATCTACACAAGATGTTTTACTGCACAGTAGCATAGTTTATTGCACAGTAAGCATTTATATCTACGTGTGTACACACTTACTGAGCAGTAAAAATCACTACTCATGAGTAAATTTGCTACCTGCAAATGCTAATAGCAAATTTACTCACAAGTAGTTACTGCACAGTAACACACATGTAGATGGCAACTGGGAGGAAATGTGTTCCCAGTCAGCACTGCCACTAGGGGACCAGCCTCAGTCTAGCCCCAGAGCTCCAGGGCTAGAAGCTCCCACCCCAGGGCTGGGCCAGCTATATGCCTGCCCCAGCCCAAGCCATTAAAAGCCAGCAGGAACAGTGAACCATGGAACACATGCAGGCAGCCTGAGGCCACATCAGACCACTGTGTCTCCCTGCACAGACCACAGGCAAGCTGTCCCAGCCTGCCTGTACCCTGGCACTGCTGCTTTGCACCACAGTGCCACACAGCTGCCAAGTCTGTTGCCCTGAGAGGTTAGGCTAATGCTAAGGATCTCAATATTTCAGTGTTAGACAGTGGGGTGTGGTGTACAATTGCACACGCACACATAAAATCAATTAAACACACATACACTAACTAGGTGCATACACCCCTACTAGGCATACACACTCACACTAGCAGCTCAGATACACACACGTTCAAAATAATTAGTCTAGGTTCATGCACACCTATCACCAGTTTAAGCCCATACATGCTACACACACCAAATTTAGACAGAATCAGTTCCCAGTTCCCAACACCTGCACATTCAATACACATACGTGGATTACTAATCCATATAGCACACACACACACAATGATATCTATATATGTATATATATATGTGTGTGTGTGTGTATTCACTAATTTACAGACATACTACCCACCTACACATACACACAAGTGAGTTCCTAAGTTGGGTATTGTGATATGTATGCATTATGTATGTATGTGCTTCGTGTACTTGGGATACCTGGGGAAAGGTTAAGGTAAGAAAGTAGAAGTGTAGGGAGTTAAAGTTACCAGGACCAGGATTAGAACCAGTAGACTAGAGGGGCCTGGGCTGAAGAACTGAGGCTCAGGAGTAACTTTAGGTTAATTGATCTTAATTGATTAAAAGACAATGCCCAAAGCCTGCAGAACAGGGAAGCATGCTGGCGCAGAGTCTGGGACTGGAGTCAGAGCTAGGGTGGAGCTGAAAATGTAGATGGGGAGAGGGAAAATGGGACTAAGGGAAAGTGTGGGTGTGAAAGAGGGGCTCTGGGTGTGGGGAGCCAGAGGATGACTCCGGGGCAGCTAGAGAAGTTGCAGGGAGTGGCAGTAGGTGCTGGAAGCTGGAGAAAGGGTCCAGCTGCTGGAGAAAACTGCAGGACAGCTAAGAGGGGCTGGGAAGCTGCAGGAAGGGGGTGGGATTACATAAGGTGAGGGGGAAGCCTGAAAACAGAAACAGCAGAAAATCACAGGAAAAGCAACAGGCAGCAGGAAAACAGGAAAGGCAACAGAAAGTCAAATGGAAAAGGCAGTAGGAGCAGGAGAGGCTGAGAGGTGGCAGAAAAGGGGAGATGGAGTTGGGAAGAGATCAGGAAACTAGAAGAGTGGGTGGGGACTGGAGCTCAGAGAGAGAGAGAGAGATAATGAGGCTGGAATTTAAGATAGGGAAGGGACTGGGATTCAGTAAAACATGACCCAGCGGAACTTGGGGTTGCAAATGACAGTGGTTTTATTGAACAGGGGAGATGGTGACACAATGTCTTATTGGTTCCCTTGCACCCACACGCACACACACACACACACAATGGCAGCAGGGGTCAGAGGGGTTTGGTGCAGGGGCTGAAGTCCACTGAAGTCCAGGAGGAGAGAGAGAGAGAGAGAGAGTCCAAATTGTAGGAGGAGGTGTGCAGGTAATATCTACCTATCCCAGGCTGGAATCTGTTCCTCAATGGCTAGTCGGAGTCTCCTTCAGCTCAGTGTTGTCCAGAGGGGGTCGTCGGCAGGGCCTCTGGGGTGAATAGGTGATGTAAAGCTGGTCTGGTCTGGATGGAAATGGCGTTCCCACTGGGTCTATCTTCACTGCCCCTCTTACTAGGGTCACACATGGTTTGCCCCTATAGACAGGAGGCATGCCCAGGCAAGGGTCAACCCCTGGCATACTGAGCATGTGTGCTCCATGCAGGGATGTGCAGTTTTGGGTGTCTGTAATGATGGGGTACAATGGTTGAGTTGCTGGTTCTGCAGGGTCTTTTGTCTTTCAAATGCTGGTCTTGTATCTGTTCCTGGGTGAGGTCTATGGTTCCTGGATGAATCAATGTGAGGGGATGGCCCGGTCATTACAGGCCATTCAGTAGAGGCCTGCTACTACTGTATTTCAATCATTCCCAATCATTCTCATTCGTTGGGGAACCAATTTACATGGTATGGGTACAATGACTCATATTGTTGCAACATGGGATGCCCAGGCAGAGGACAGAAGATGGAGGTTTGACATATAAAATGGAAACTTGACATGACTTTGGTTCACTTAAAAACATAGGCCTAAACCATACATTATCCATATGAAACAATAAAAATCAATACAAAAATGATAATAATACAATATACAACAGTAAAAATGTATATAAACCTAATTATACAATATAAAACAATGGATATCCAAAACTAAAAACTTGCTACCAAAATAAAAAATATTTAAAGCTTATCTGAGTTCACTTATATTTATCTATCGGGAATAGAGAGGGAGAGAAAAAGTCAGAAATGGTTGGGGAAGGGGAGGGAATGCATTTTAAAATTAAAAAAAAAAAGAAAAACTGGGGGTTTTGCTACAAGCCCACACTGTCCAGGCCTGCCAGGTGCTGCAGGCTCCTGCCAGGCCTATCAGCTCCCAGCTCCAGCTTCAGGCAGTTCCTGGCCACTTGGGCAAGGCACCAGTTTAAAAAGATCTGGTGGAGGTCCAGCTGGCCAGTGTAGGGCCACATGAGCCAAAGGAGGGGCGGGACAACCACATGTGCCTAGGGAGGAGTGGGACAACCACGGTGTCCAGCTGAAGGTCTTGCACTCCCAGAATGAAGTGTCTGCTCTGCACCAAGGCTGGCAGGGTAGAATTCTGAAACACATGAGTGTCATGAGCACTGTCCGCCCAGCCAGCATTCACATTGGTGAAGGAGGCATAATGGTCGACAATGGCCTGGAGCACAACAGAGTGAAAGGCCCTCTGGCTGTAGTGGGGCAGTCACCACAGGGCCCTGGGATGTAACAGGGATGTGGGTCCTGTCCAGGGCCATGATGCACTGCCACCACTGCCAGAGAGTCATGCATCCAGAGCATCATGTACCCCAGCATGCCATGGAGGGCACCACACACCTCCAGGACAGCTGCCCAGGTGGTGGCTTTGCCCATGCCAAAGAGATGTCTCACATAAAAGAGTCTGGTGGGCATGGCCAGCTTCAGCAATGTGATAGCCCGCTGAGTGTCTTTGGGGAGCAACTGCCACATGGCAGTATCCTGCCACTCCAGGTGTGGGAGGAGCTGCTCCAAGAGTTTCAGGAAAGTGGCCCAGGTCATCCTGAATGCCTCCAGCCATATCTGCTCAATGACGTGCAGCCACCAGCCATGGCTGGTTTAGTGGACTCAGAGGCAGCAGGGCTGGAGGCCCAGGAGGGCATGGATGGCCCCAGTGGTGGCATCCAGCAGTACATTGGGGGCGTCCCTGACAAGGTCTTCACAGCAGCATGAGGTGACAGTTGCAAGGTGGCAGAGACCTGGGACAGCACAGTGCAGCTGGATAAGTGGTCACTGAATGTAGGCAGAGTCAGTAGGGTCCATACAACCATGGGCGAGCCGGCAGTCAGCATGGTGGGCCAGCAGGGTCAGTGTGAACATGATGGCCAGTAGGAACTCAGGATACTGGACATCACTGACAGGGGTAGGGGCTAGAGCAGCTGTGGCACAGGGAGGCAGAGACAGTGATGAGACCGCTGTTGTGTGCTGCCCCTGCATTGCTTACACTGCTCCTGGCCAGGGTAGAGGCTGACCAGTGAAAGGCAATGGGGCTGCCTTTTCAAGATGGTCTTCAGCCATGCGCAGCTGTGATCAGAGCCTCCAGCTCCCCCTGGTGGCAGCAGTGGCCTATTGCAGGGCTCCAGGAAATGGAAGCAGTTTGCTGCTAGGAGCAGCAAATTGCTTCCACGTCCCTGCATGTGTAAACATCAGCATTTACTCGCGAGTAATTTACTTGCAAGTAAACTAGTCCCAGATCAAATGCAACGTTAGACACACTCCCTTAAGAGCAGTGGCAGCAGTCACCTTCCTACACCTCCTGAGAAGAAGTAGGGTTAGCAACAGGAGACCTACAATTACTAAATAAAAGGTATTTGCTTTGGGTGAGTAAGCTGGGACAGCTCGCTTCCTCAGTCAGAAGAAGGCCATGTCTTCATGGTATACTAATAATGCCTGGGGCAGAGAGCATGCTGTGCTGCTTCTGCTCCTGCTCCTGGTGAGTTGCTATGACTATACTGCTTCTGGTTCAGGAGACAGTGTACCCAGAGCAGTAGTGTGTAGATACAGCCACTACATACTATCCTGAGGTAATGTTGGTATTGTCCCCATGGAGGAACAGGGGTGGAGTTTTCTCCTATTACCACCACCATTGGTATATATATGTCATTTTCTATTTCTATTGTTTTAGGCCGTCTGAAAATGAAGCTCAGCAATAGGTACATTTGTTCCACATTGTTACAAAGAAAAGCTAGAAAATAAGGGAAATAATTATTTTAATTTATTTTATTTTATTGGAAAGACAAAATTCTTATATAATCACAAAATGTTAGCACTGAGGACCTAGGCACAACATTACAGTAACTATATAATTTAGTCATCAGTGAAAAAAATGTTTGACTTGCAACCTTCAGTCTTACAATTTCCAAATTGTGTGTGTTCAAAATCTATACTTAAATCATAAACTAAAATGTTACAAGTATCCCCTAGCTTTATACGCAACACCATAAAAGCAGGGACATTAGAAATCATAAATATAGATCTGAATTTTTACAGCTTAACCCCAACTCTCTCTCTCTCTTTATATATATCTATTAGATATAGATATAATTGTTGCTAAACAATTATCCTCTGAAATATTGTATATACAAAAATATGATGGGAAAGTGGCTGCATTTCCACGTTCTTATTAAAATAAGATACAGAAACTGAATCCTAATCTAATCTGTTGTAGAGAGAGATCCTGTGACTGTCCCCAGAGCATGCCCTATAAGACCAATGCCATTTCAGCAAGTCAGTAATTCAGGAATTACCTTTTTCCAGGCTAGCAAATGCTGACTCTGGGACTTGTCTTCCCATTAATCTTTTGTCTGCTGAAAGGCAGATGTAAAGAGTTATATGATAGTGGTCACTACGCACGTAGAAAACCCCCCCAACTATATACCATTTTTTATTGTTAAAAATGTATAACTACTGTAATTTGTTTCAGTCTTTAAGTGACCTACTGGAGTAACGCACTTAAAGTTTTTTTTCTACTTCTGGAGACATGGGTTCAAATAATCTGTTTTAGGTGATAAGTGAAAATGTGTTGGTCTCAACCTATTTCTTAGTAGATGTTTGTACACAACCCCAATCCACCATATAATTCAGCATGATTGATAATCTCTGCTCAGAAAAGTATTATTTTGTCTGGAGCAACAGGGAACAATTTAAAACCCAGGCCAAACACTGGAGCTAGCCAGAGAGAAAAGACAAAGAGGAAGTAAAATAGAAAGACATTTCCTGATCCCCACATTTCTTGCTTTGATTAAATTCTCTTGGCAAGTTTTGGGTTTCAGCTTTGCAGTCATCAAATGTAGGCAAAATTCCCATTGAGTATAGTGGGAGTTTTCCCTGAGCAAGAATTGCTTGATTGGCTTATTTATTTTTTGAGATTTTTATTGTCCAAATAAAAAGAATCATCAAAAACATGTTTGTTCAGTCATTTAAAAAAATGTCTGTGTGCCCATCCATTTTGGTATATGCTTATGATGTCCAATTAACAAAGTATCATACAGCAGAAATATATACAAAGAGGAGCAAGCAAAATAAGGGAACATTTGGGAAATGCATGCACAAGTTCAAAACATCGTACAAAATTCTACTCCATTTTAAATAGCATGTTGATTTACAGGGTCAGATGTGTAAAGAAGACTTCAACTAAAGCTCTTATTTTCCAGTCATAATCAATAGCATTTAGACTTTAACTACATGATTTGTGCCTGCACTCAGGTACTTGGACATCTAAGTACTTCAATTGCTTGCACCTGTAACTGATTGTGAGTGCAAAATTAGATGGTGTGTTTAAAAATGTGTACTATGTTGTAGCAAATGAAGATGCCATTTAAGGAATGGTACTCTGTGCCAAAGTGCCAGGATACCAAAGAAATTTAATTTGATTATTATTCTAATATAACTGGGGAAAACAACATCTGTAAATCCCATAGCATAAGTAGGTGCTATTGAAGGACTATAACATATGACTATCAAAGAATTTGAAGTTGGAGTTGAATATGTTCTTTTGTATATAATAATTGAAATAACTTATTATTAGTTGTATTGGACAAAGATCTAGGTCCAATCTGTAGCCAGGCCTCTGTTGTGCTAAGCATTATATATTTTATGGGGCAGTTTTTTAAATATATATAGGAACATGAAGATGCAGATAGACATTTACTGGGGCTTGTTAAGGCATTTTTCCAACCCCTTATCTGCATGTTTAGGCCCCACAAGACATTTTAAAATCTGACTTGGGCACTCTCTTCATTAGAGATTACAAGCTAAGGCCTTGATCTTGCAAATGCACTTATTCATATTTATGTGAAAAGGGCCTACACCCTTTCTGCAGTTCTGACATTTGCTAGGGAAGCAGCTTAAATATTTCATCATTATCATCTTCAGTAAAAGGAATATCGTTTAACTCATTCAAAAAGCTCATTTTTGACTCTGAATCATTTGATCAATAGCTGCTTTGAAGCTTTTTGTAGTATGATTTCTATCTCACTCTTTTGCTGGAAGTTCGTAAGGAAGAAGGCAGGAGCTTAACTAGAAGTGAGTAAGCAAGGCATCTACCCCAGGTGCCACATTAGAGGGGGTACCAGAATTGATCCTCAGGGAGTCTGCCCCATGACAAAAGCAGCAGCAGCAATAGAACCTGGGTGCTGCTGTAGCAGAAGCAACCAAAAAACAGGGCAGGCAGCCTGTCCCAGGGCAGCAGCAGCTGAGGACTTTGAACTCCTGGGCCAGGTAAGACTAACTCCTGCTCTCTGGCAGAGTTTTGCCCAGGGTGTAAAACTTGACAGTTATACCTTGAGAAGAAGCATAAACCTTGCCATTGTTTAAATGCATTTTTTCTTAGCAAGCTCACATTCATTTATATAAAATATCAAATGTGCATATTGGCTTGATTTTTGTGGGGTTTTCTGAAATATGAAATCAATACCAGAGTGATCAGATGAAATGATAAAATCACATGCAATATATGAGGGGTTTCATAACCAAAGAAAAAGAAATAACAAAAATGGAAGAAGAACTATGTAGAAATATGTGGGAAATGAATTTTTTCTTTAACACAGGGCAATTTTGTGAATCATTTACCTAAGAAGAATTGTTGGTGTGTTTGTTTCATTTTATATTCTAAACCTTTTTTGTTGTAGGGTATAAATGGTAGAAACGTGACAGCTAGACTAACTAAAGATGACAACAGGGGAAAGGACAAAGAAAAAAGTCTTTTGTAATTTAATTTTAAAAGGTACCATCATTTATTTTCAGTTGGCATTCAATTTTCAATACACTTATTTTAAAATGCATTACTGTTTAGTTTTGAATGTTATGGTAATTTGGGAATTGACTTAGCTTTTCTCAGTTACAGATATGAGGCATACTAATGAACATGAGTTTCACATGACAAATGATGCTTGAAGTTTCCATGTCTGCTAATTCATTTTTGATTAAAACATGGATGTTTTCTGAAATATAGATGGCATTTGCTAGACAGAATGGTCATCTGATTTCAACATATGATGTGATGCTTCAGTGATGTTTGATCTTTGGAGTCATTTAAAATTCACTGATAATAGTGCTATAAAGGCCATGTTCCCTGATTCAAAATGCAATAAATACAGGGCAGCATCTGCTTTTCAATAATACTGAACTGTCAACCTATTTCATTTATAGAGATTATTTGGAATTAATGCCATACAAACATACAGGTTTATGGATTGGCTCATATTACTTCCTTTTGTTTTTAAAAAAACAGATCTAGCCATATAAGGATTTTACTAAGGAAGAAGAGGAGTGAGCATTATAAATGGATTTACGTGTGTCAGTAACACAATAGAAATACATTTATGCTTATTAATGAAAAAAATGAAATACATATAGATTAAACTAAATTCTGGTAAAGATACATTCATTTTGCAGTGTGTTTACAAAGTGAACATTCTATTTATAATGACCAGTCTGAAGGAATCAACTTGAAATGAGTGAAAACCAAGTGTAAAAAAAGGAAAAGATTGTCTACAATACTTTTTTTTCTACACAAAATATTACACTTAAAATTACATTCCAGGGTCCACTTTCTGAATGCTAATATAAACTACAAAACTGAGATTCTTAATTTATTCCCTTTGTTTGGGCTTCCATAGTAGGAAAAGCTTTATTTTGCCTGTATACACAAAATGATATTAGCATATTAAGAATAATATTTTTTCTTTGAAATTGTCTTTTAAAATTCTATTTCCATTGGTCACTATTAACATTTCAGTTTTTCCCAGTACAGTAGTTACCATATGTTGTTATATACAATCATCATCAGCAATTCCTAATAAAAAATATATGGAAATATGCTGTTCATAAGATAGTGTATAGTAACTCTTTCTCAGCTATCTTTCATATCAGGTCATCAGAAGAGTTTCCAGTCGTAGTAGTAAGAAAGTATAATTTATTTAGTGAAAGAATAAGGAACTTGCCCGAATTTACACAGCAAGAGATCCAAGAGGAGTTTCAACATACGCTGCCTTATTCTGATTACTAAATGCCACTCAATGCTGTATTGCAGGGGTCAGAAACATACAGCTATTGGATCCCGTCTGCGAACCCTAGGGCTTTACATGTGCCACAGCTCGGTGCAGAGGGACAGCTTGTGCACACTATGGCTTTGTGCACTGTTGTGTCTGGGTGGCAGGAGGCTTTGCCCACACCATGCTCTGCTCAACAGTGGGAAGAAGAGGTGGTGGTGGCAGCAGTGGCCAAGTTTGGGAGCGCTAGCCTCTTTGGGGCCTAAAATGAATGATATAGGCTGTGGCTCCAAAACCTTGCCAACAGTTGGTCTGTTGCTTCAGACACAAGTCTTACTTCATTACATTGATGTAAAATCAAGTGAGGTTTGCAATAAATCTTACTACATATTTAACTGAATCATTTTACTAATATACATATTTTATAATTCTTAATTTGAGATTAGGATTTGGATGTAATGTTTAATTATTATTCTTTGATAACATAGTATATGGGAAGATTGAAAGGAACCTTATCATGATAATCACTGCTTTATGTTAAAAATTGGGCATATCTACACAAGACATTTACTACAGAGTCAAATAATTAGCTCCACAGTAAACATTTTGTGTCTACATGTATGACCCTGTTAGGCCACAGGAAACTAATTAACATTGCAGCAGGGTAGTACTTGTAAATACAAGTACTAGTAAAAACAAGTAAATACAAGTTTTTACTCCACAACACTTCACGTGTAGACACTGACGCGGATGGATGGGGCACAAGGGTGTTTCGGTGAGGGGGCTGCCTGCCAGCCAACCCCTCTGCAGCATGTTGAGCAGCTCGGAGCAGGCTATCAAACTGACTCCCCAGGCCCCCTGCCAGCCGGGGCTGTTCTGACATGGCTGAAATTGCTGCAATCCCAGGCACATGTTCAAATGGCACTCTAGGGGGTAATAAACTCCAGTGCAATATGTGCTGGAGTTTACTGCTGCATGGTAATAGCACATGTAGACACACCATTCAGTAGTGTAATGAGGAGAGAGAGAGTGTGGCACCAGCCCTGGGCACCAATTTAGAGGGGTCCATGACACAAAGGCAATATCTGCAGCAATGTGTATGTTTAGGAGGTAATAATTTCCAACACCTGGTACCTACTCTACCTGCTTGGCACTCTACATCCTTCTGCCCCAGGCAGCAACATTCCTAGATATGCTCCTATAAAAAAGAACTACATTTAGAAATTGTGAATCCATACCACATCATTCAGGCAATGCATTTATGTGGAATTTTTCTACAAAGTCTATGTTAAAGTTCTTTGCCTAGCTTTGTATTAAATAGTTCAAGTGGAAGCTTCTGAAAGACCTAGGGTTACAGTGAACAAAAACTGGATATGAGTCAACAGTGTGCTCATTGCAAAAAAAGGCCAGCAGCATACTGGACTGTATTAATAGAAACATCATTTGCAAATCAAGAGCATTGGTAAGCCCTACATGGAGTGCTGTGTCCAGTTTTTTGGCCCTTCACTTTAAAGAAGATGTGGACAAATTAGAAACATTCTAGTAGAGAAAAACAACAATGACTAGAGACCTGAAATACTTGATTTATGAGGGTGGGATGAAAGAATTAGGGGTACTTATTCTGGAGAAGAGAAGACTGAGGGTTACTTGATAACAGTCTTCAAGTACTTGAAGGGTAGTTATATGGAGGGTGGAGATATACTATTCTCTGTGGTTGCAGGGGATAGGACAAAGAGCAAGAGATTGCATCAAGAGAAATTTAGTTTGGATATTAGGAAGAATTTTCTTTCTAAGCACTGAAACAGGTTATCCAGAGAGGCTGTGGAAACTCCATCCATTGACATTTTAACTAGTAGGCTAAATGGATACTTGATTGAAATTATTTAGTCAGGGACAATCCTGCTTTGAGCAAGGGATTGAACTAGATTACCTCCTAAAGCCTTTTCTAGCCATACTACTCTAAGGTCATGGGAATGTCACCACATCCATTGCAGGGCAATTCCATTATGTATCTGTTAGAATATTTCTTCTAGTAGTTACTCCTATCTTTACTTGACCCATTTTCCTCTCATAAAAAATTACTTTCCTTCATGGGTGTTTATGCTCTTCATGTACAGTTAAATGATTATCACACATGCCCCCAGAAAAATCAACACTCAGACAAGCCATAAATATTAATAAAAATAAAATCTTCATTCATTAATTAATCACTGACACCTTTTATTTATGTGCCTTGCGCTTCACTAAATTCTTCCTGATTACTGATATCTAGTTGAATAACTAGACTTTAGAAGTATTTGCCACTCCCCCCCGCCTCCCGCCCTTGCCTCACAGGTATCTTACTTTGAATTTTCTAGGATGAGTATCATTTTGACACAAATCCTGTGAGATGGAGGGTGCATCTACATGAGATGCTACTGCACAGTTGTTACTGTGCATTTATTTAGTAGTTGTATTAGCAAGTACTAAATAAATGTGCAGTAACCAAAATTACTGCACACTAGTAATGGTGAACATATTTTAGGGAATGCTACTGTGCAGGTACCTAATAATATTATGTAGTAGCCTATTAGCACTGTCTGTGCTGTGACACACTACTGCGCACTATTTTTTGGCTACTGTGCAGTCAGTATCTTGTGTAGTTGTGCCCACTCAGGATCATAGCAAGGTGGGGGAGCGAGTGGGGTGACCACCCCAGGTGCCAAAGCAAAAGGGTGACAACAGTTGAGTCACAAGTTGATATTTCATTATAAATATTTCAAAAATTTTCAGCTCATGTGACCAATAAATGTTGCATTCATGTGCTCAACCACAGCATGCATGAGGGCAGCTTTGTAGCTTAAAGAGCACCGTCCAGATGGTGAGTCTCTTGTGGGGGGAGGGGCAGGAGGAGGGAAAAGGGAATGTGGGGGGCAGATCAAGGCTCCCAGTGAGGAAGGAGGTGGGCTGGGACTGGGGCAGGTGCTGCCCAGCTGGTGCAGAGTGTAGGACAAAGCCACAAGCAGCTCGTCCAGTGGGGCACAGGGAAGGGGGGCAGCTCTCACTGCTGCATACATCCTTGGGCAAACATGGGGTGTGTGTGCCCCCTAGATCTGTGCACAGGGTGAGAGTGGGTTGCCACTGCGGGCTTGCCCCGGGCACCATACCTCCTTGCTATGGCACTGCACCCACTGAGTGCATTTGACACCCTTTGAAGTCCATGGAAATAATTAATGCTGAGGATGCTGAGATTTTACAAAGCAATGAGCATCTTGTAGAATAACTCCCTCTTTATGTTCTCATCTTCTTATCATCTTAATTCTGTATTGAAGTAATTCTGAGGTTCTCCAAAAAGTCCAATATCAAGTTGTGCTAGGTATTGATAGTAAAAACCCTAGATAATAAGAGTTGGATGGATAAAACTCTGGGCCTATAGCAGTGAGTTAATAGTAAGGGAACATATGAACTAAGACTGTGTCTACATGGGAAAATGCCCAGTAAACAATGGGGAGATTAAACAGTTTTTGCTTCCTTACCAAAGACTGGATGACAAGAAGAGAGTATAGCAGGTAGGACAATTTGCTCCCAAATGCTCATAATCTCTTTAAAAACTGAATTTGAGAGGTTCTAGATCATTATCTCTATTATGGTTTAGATATTGTGATGAAATAGGACTCACCTTGCTTCTTTTTTGCCCTCTGTCTTAATTTCTTCCTTTAGATTATGGACCATTATATACTGAAAACTTTGTTATTAAGAGGATATTTACTATACAAAACTTAATAATTTAAAATCTGCACTATAGCTGTATTAATGTTTGAATGTATCTGTATTTTCACTAGCTCAGTTGCAACTGTTCAGTAGATACTGGCATCTGGGAATGTTCTCTTAAAGTCATTAATACAAAAGGGCTCATGTTCAAAACATTTTTTGACAATTTAATGGAGGCTTTTAGAATTCTCCACTGATTCTTCACTCACAATGTTACTCAATTTCAGAAACAAGCACTGTTCCTTAATTTTTTAGCAGAGTTTTTTGGAGTATTGGAGAGGTCTAAATAATTTTAAAGATATGGATTAATGGGAAACACAACATGGAAATGGTACAATATATATAAAAATACTAATAGAAATCAAACAGGCAACTGGAAAAGTTAATTTCAAATGTAATGAAAATAAATGATTGCCAGCTGGGTTACATGTAATATCAGTTACATGTCCAGAGGAGAGCCATGCATATGATCAGAGGGCAGGAAAGCAGGCCTTATGATGAGAGGCTGAGAGCTATGGGACTCTTCAGCCTGGAAAAGTGCAGGCTCAGGGGGGACCTGGTGGCAGCCTATGAGTATATAAGGGTATAACATCAAGATCTGAGGGAACGCCTGTTCCCCATGGGATGACAAGGTCAAACAGTCACAAACTCCTCCAAGCCTGTTTCAGACTAGACATAAGGGAGATCTTCTTTACTGTCCGAGCCCCCAAGACCTGGAACAGGCTGTCGCCAGAGATGGTGAGAGCACCTACTCTGGACTCCTTTAAGAGACATTTGGATGTGTATCTTGCTGGGATCCTGTGACCCCAGCTGACTTCCTGCCCCTGGGGCAGGGGCCTGGACTTGATGATCTTCCGAGGTCCCTTCCAGCCCTAATGTCTATGAAATCTGTGAACAAGTAACACATTTAATTTTAAAATGAATAAGTTACAATCTATGCTATATTTCTTATATATTGCCTTGATTAAATATAGCAGATTAAAATATACAGTATTATCCAATGTATATTTACTTGTATCTATGTTGGTCAGTCTTTTCATCCTAGTGATAGGAGTCACAACTTGCACTATAATGCTATGGACCCCCATTCATTTCCTTTCACTGTGGTTCATAGCCCAATGAAAGTTCAGGGCTATCTATATAGCAAGGTCATTTTTTCACACCAGATGCAGACAGTTGAAATCAATTAAAAGAAAAGAAAATTTGAACTCCCCTACTCTTCATCTTCCCATCAATTTTTATGAAGAATTTCCCATTAACTGCAGTTGATAGTTCCATGTGCAAATCAATAGCACATTGAATAGGAAAATGTATCCTGACTGGTAAAAGTGTCTGACTGGTAAAAGTGCAATTCAAATAAAATCTTTAGTGTTATTGATTTACTGTGAAACAAACTCAGTTGGGTATGAAATTTGTAGCACATGTAGGACTAGATTATAGGATGAAATTTAATTAATCTTAATCGCTTGCTAATGCTCTATTCACTCTGATTGTTATGAAAGAAGTAATTTATATCAGTTTTCTACATGGGATTCTTTTGGAAGTTGGCTGATAGTTCTTCAGAGTATTCTGGAGTTGATTGGAGATTATATGGATTATCAGACTTTGTGTTTCAGGTCAGCTATGGATGATACAATGTCAGCATGTCAATGGCTCAATTTAATCAGTAATCACATTGGCTCACTGCATTCTCTATTAAGAGGAAAGACAATCACCCTCCAGTGAGGAACAATTACCCTTAAGGATGTTTTAGAATATGACAAAGCACATAATCTTCCAGGGATGGACCATGACAGATTCATCTTTCTTAGCTTGCAACAAAAGTGATGCCATCAATACAGTACAAGCAGCAGCATATAGACTCAAGAAGCTCACTGGGAATAAATGTTAGGGTGTGGACACGTTACAATTGAACCATTCCCACATGTCAGTGATTGGGAATGCGTTCACAGTTGTCATGGATTAGATGTATACAGTACAGTGAGGTATACATGTACAGTGTTCTAGCATTCCAGGTAAAGTCCACAGTGCAGGCTTTATTTCCCCTGCCCAAGCCAAGAGCTGGCCGGATCAACCAGCCACGCCCCCTGCCCCAGCTGAGGAGGGAGTGGGGGAAACAGCGCCCCTCACCTGGCTTTGGACCCCGGAAGCACATCATCTACCAGGGATGGGGGGTGGGGGAGGAGAACTGCCCTGCAGGGGGTTCTCCCCTCCTCCTTTACCCAACACTAGGAAGACCCCAGCTGGGAGTCCAGTGCCAGGCAGAAGTGGGGGTTTCCTCACACATCCCTTCCTCAGCCAGCCCAGACTGAGGAGGGGATATTTCATAGACATCAGGGCTGGAAGGGACCTCGGAAGATCATCGAGTCCAGCCCCCCGCCCAAAGGGCAGGAAGTCAGCTGGGGTCATAGGATCCCAGCAAGATAAGCATCCAGTTTCATCTTGAAGGTGTTCAATGAAGGCGCTTGAACCACCTCCGGTGGCAGGCTGTTCCAGACCTTGGGGGCTCGGACAGTAAAGAAGTTCTTCCTTATGTCCAGCCTGAAACGATCTTGAAGTAGTTTGTGACCATTCAACCTTGTCATCCCTTGGGGCGCTCTGGTGCACAAACGTTCCCCCAGATGCTGGTGGTCACCCCTGATAAACTTGTAGGTGGCCATCAGATCACCCCTGAGCCTGCGCTTTTTCAGGCTAAAGAGCCCCAGGGCTCTCAGCCTGTCATCGTAGGGTCTGCTTCCCTGACTTCTGATCATGCGCGTGGCTCTTCTCTGGACTCTCTCAAGCTTCTCCACATCCTTTTAGAATTGTGGAGCCCAAAACTGGACACAGTACTCCAGCTGCGGCCTCACTAAGGCCGAGTACAGGGAGAGAATGACGTCCCGGGATTTGCTTGAGAGAATGTTTGCCCTTTTGAAACCAAAGCCTAGAAGTTATAGGCTTAGTTTTGGGGGCTTCACTTCACTTCACAGGATCATTTCCAAATATACAGCACACAAGAATGTTGAGCTAATACTATGGCTCAGTGAGATGCATGTTCAGATATTTTAGACACCCATTTCCTCCATGAGGGCTGATTGTGATCTTGCATCATGATCATACTTGGGCCAGCCCAGTGCTTTACAGTGGTGTAACTCAAATCAGAAAATCAGAATCAGGCTTGTTCTCACATTCCACTTGGGGGACCCCACTGGTCACAGGACACCACGATGAGTGACTTCCATCGATTACTACCCTCTGGGTCCGACCCCGGAGCCAATTTTCCAGCCAGCGGATCGTGGAGGACCCAAGGCGACAATATGGTGAGGGGAACCAGCTCCAGGCATGGGGAGAGAGGGCAAGACATGCCCTCCTCCCTTCCTGCTTCATGGGTGATAGAACTTACTAATAGAACCAGTGAGAAAGTGAACGTGAGCTCACTTTCTTACTGATTCTACCTAAGCACCTTACAGAAGACTGCAAAGATTAGATCAATTCAGCCTTGGGTTTTTTGACTGTCTGTCCCTAGCTATGGGGTATGATTTCCTACCCCATAGAGGTGCAACCCCATGCAAACAGCTTGCAGAACACATGCTATTTAGCCGTGTTGCAGGGCATGGTCCAGGATGGGTCCTGGAGTTGAAGGGGAACAGGGTAGGGTGTCAGATCAAGTCCCCATGAGCTGGGGCTTCCTTCTGGGGGTGGGGGTAGTAGCTCCATAACAGTACCTTCCCTCACTTCTCCCATCTCCCAGCCCCACCAAAAGTACAACCAGCACCCCCACGTCCCAATCCCAAATTCCAATTTATTAAAACATGTGAACTTCTTTAATTTACTTCCTCTTTACTTTTTAAAATTCTTTATTTTTTACTTTGCTTTAGTTTATCTTTCAGTGTCTGACTGCCTGCATTTCCCCACCTTTTCCCCACCCCCATTTCCTTTCCACCTCCCATGTCATTACCCAACCCCATCCAATTAACTCTTTGCCTCCCAGCTTCATGTTCCCCCACCCCCAACCCATCTCTCACACATCCCCACTGAAAACAGGTATAAAACCTGTTCCTGGCTCCCCAGCCCTGTAGTGCAACTCACAGCTGTAGCTCTTAGTCAGACCCCTGGTCTCCAATCATCTAGTGGCAAGCCACAGTTGTGCAAGTAGGAAATAGTTAGAAAAGGTTTTTAACTTGTGTATACCTGTGTTTAGGTCCAGAAAAAGAGGTGGTGACCCTTCCTATGCTTTAGCTTCAGTAGCTGAAGAGTTAGGACACTGACCCAGGAAAAATAAATTTTAACCCCCCTCCCTTGCCCAGTGGGGTTTCAAGCCTGTTTCTTTCTGAGTTCCCAACAGTGTTGTAACAGTCACAGAACAGGGTAGGTGTCATCCAATATCTTCCCCAATACTCTTTTGACACTGAGCCACTGCACATTACATATAAAAGTCATTGGATAGAGGGCAGGGGGGAAGAGCCCAGGACCTGCTTCTTTCTATAAGAGGACCCACACACCTTATAGCTTGCTCTTTTCCCCCTGGCACACATATATCCCTCTTTTGGCTGCTAGCTTCAGAAAGAAAAATACTATATGCTGCCTAACCCACTGTGGTCAGATGTCAGAGAGACACAGGTTCAAAAGACCCCTCATGAGAAGAACTCTGCTTGTGTACTTTCTGATAAAATGCCCTATTGTCTAAAACATAAAAGGCTCCTTCTCCAGCATCAAACACCCATCAGTCATGGGTTTCTGGTAGGATATATTTTTGGGACTTACATGCGCTGGTACATTTTTAGCTCCATACCTGCTGGGCCAATGTGTGTCCTACTGGGCATGTTCAGTCTTTGTCCATGCACACCTATAGCCTTCCTGTACAAGGGAAATAGAATCTCAACCTACACATAAGGGGCAAAAAGGCCACTTACATGGCTAGGAAGTGTTTCATTTATTTTTGAGAGAGATTAAGAGCACAATTTTCACCAAAGGAAGTTCTGTCCTGAGGGACTACTCCTAACAGCCTCCAGCTGGGTATTTTCAGGAATAAATTTTGATATTGGCGGGGTGGGGGGGTGGGGAGGGGGTTGGGGCTTTTTAAGGAAAATTTTTCATGTCTGAGGTCAAAGTAGCCAGATCAGGTCCAAATCGATTTGACTCATCCAAGAGCCACATGTGGTCCTCGAACTGGCAATTATCCTCCATCCCAGCCTGGGGCTTCAGATACTTCCATATTCTTTGGCAGGCATCCTACATGCAGGCCCAGACCTGTAGACTTAGGGTCCAGATGCCCCTGAGTTTTGCTTGCCCTCAGCCGTATGGATGCAGGAGCAAGGTAGGGAGGAGTCTCCAATTTCCATAAAGTCAGCATGTAGCTGAGATCCTCCCACTGGAAGGTTGCCAGTGGGAAGCTATGAGGCTCTCATAGGGAGCACCCTCCATGACTCTACACCATAGGTAAGACACCTACTTGGTCAGGGTATTACCCCTGCCACCTTCATAGTCATGGTATTTCCCCTGCCTGGTCCCCAAACTCATAGCTCAGGGCAAATGAAACTTCAGAGAGAGAAAACAGGCCAGAAGGCTTAAATTGGATAGATGGGGTGAGATTGGAGGGTGGAAGGGGCAAGATTCCTTGAAGAATGGCAACTTTATTGTAGGGCTACCATACATTTGGGTTTTCCCAGACATGTCCTCTTTTTTGGTTCTTTTTCCTCTGTCAAGGCAGGTTTTTGAAATGCCAGCAAATGTCTGGGTTTTTGATTTGCTTTGCTTCTGCTTTTTCCTGACACTTCTGGCTTGGCTGCTTGGGGCTGAGGGTAGCAGGGGAAGGTGATTGGAGGTCAGGGAATCATTTGCTCTGCTCCTTGCAACTACAGGCAGGTGTGTGTGGGGGGGGGGGGAGAGAGAGAGAGAGAGAGAATTTATGTATGTGAGCTGCATGGGCAGCAAGGCTGGTGGGGCAGGGTGCTGTGGGTTGGGAGTGAGGAGTATCAGCATGGTCTGGTGGGTAGACTACAGTGGGTCAGGAATGAGAGGCAGCAGCAGGGCTGGGGGGGCTGTGGCTTAGGAGTGAGGGGCAGAGACAGGGCACGGGTATATCACTGCCCGCCTCCACAATCATATACCCCTTCCTTCTCTCCTCTCCCTCCCTTCTCCCACCTCTTTCTCCTCTTCCCCTCCACAGGTGTCTTCTTTTGTGAAACAAGAAATATGGTAACCTTATGAACTCTAGTACCACATAACCTTGCAAAGGTACCAAAATAGAATTAACATAATAATAATACCAACAATACCATGATAACTGTTACTATCATAACAATAAACACAATATTTAGGAGTTAAGTTTTGACTCCAGACATTCTACAATGTGTCATGTTCAGAATTTAGGCCTTGGTTTTGAGACTGAAACTACTTCCTTTGAAAGGTAAATTTGTATTAAGTGGCCAGTAATTTGCTTATTCATTAACTATTATTCTTTAATACCTATACATACAATCCAAATAAAATTTAGTCCAACAAGTAATATAATCTATCCCCCACCAAGCTGACATTCCAAAATATTTTGAAGCAGTAGATCCAGCACTATCAGGCTCTTAATTGTTTTGAAATTATACCAAATGGGGGTATCCATCTTAGAATAAACCAAGCGTTACAGCAAAGGACATGTGAAATAGCCATATAAACACTTCTAATTCTAATTCATTTTTCATTTTACTAAATTCGTTTCTTAAAAAATGAAAAAAATTACCCCCAAAATTCCAAAAATTCAGGAATATAATGTAAAATGGTTTCTGAAACTACAGCCAAAATTCTGAAAACTGGATGTTTAAAGTTATACTCTTAATATTTGTGTGTGTGTGTGTGCATGTGTGTGTGTGTGTGTGTGTGTGTGTGTGTGTGTGTGTGTGTGTGTGTGGCAGAATGCCACCTCTTTCTCTCCCCAGAAACTCTGCTCTGTGACAATTTGTTTAACATGGGCCCTGAAGATGGCAGACATCCCATCTCTTTAGGTACCCTGAGTTGGATACATTCCTGAGGGAGGGGGGAAACCTGCTTCCTCAGCCTACGTGACTGGCATCACATACCTGGCTGAGGGACTTGGGCTCCCTATTGTTCTAGAGACCCTGCCAGCAACCAGTGATGCATTTCAAATTGGTTGGCTGGCAGCCAACAGGTGCTGGCCTCCATTGGACCAAGTAAATGAGGCCATTAGGGCTATATATGTTAAGGACTGCCCAGGAGGAGGGGCTGTAGCCATGATGAAAACTGAGAGAGAGAAGAGCTGGACCATCTGAAACTTGCTCTCTCTCTTGAAATTCATGATCAAGGAACTGCCGGCCTCCAGAAGGAATCCCCCCCTGCCTCTGGATGATACTCATGAGTAATCTACCTGAGATCTAGCTAGATACATAGCTTGCAGTAACTCAGATGCGTGATCAAAAGCTACCCCAGCCACCATGTTCTCTCTATGGGATTTCTCTGATACTGCTTAACCCTGTATCCTATTCCAAACCTACTCCTTGTAACAAGTAAAATTCTCCTTTGTACTTAGCATGGGAGACTTAGTGGGAGTGGGTCTAGATTATGCCTTGGGGTCCCCTTGGTTCAGCTGACTAAGGGAGCCTACTATATATGCTTCAGACTAAGGAAAGCACCCCAAGTTCTTGAAGTGGGTCGAGTAATCTCAAGGACTACTAGGCCTGTGTTTCCCAGGGGGCACAGTGCTAGGATCAGGCCAGACCCTGGGTGGTGGCAGCATTATCCCCAGGCTAGCAGGTGTGCTCCAGAAAAGGGGTTGGCTAGATGTGAGGCACCCCCAGGGAGGCACTCAGCACCTGGAAGGTGGTCGGGCACAGTGAGGTGGGTGGCTCAGCGCCACAGGGTGTATGAACTTGCAAATACATACATATGTAAGAGTGGCACAGCTTCAACAGGAGGGATGAAAAATGATCTTTTTTTTTAACATCTCCCTTCTCTTCCTCCTTAGCCCCCATAGCCTGGGGCTTTGGAGTTGGAATATATGAATATTTGAATCCTTTCATGCTGAGGAGAGTATAGAATTCAGATTTTTTGCTTTCTGGGTAAGTTTTTTACTGAATTTACCCAGAGAGATACTGAATTTATATACTTCATCCTCACACACAACATCTTCAGTTTCAATAAACAGCACTTCCTCCAGACCATAGACACAGCTATGGGCACCAAAATGGCTCCAAAATATCCCAACCTTTTTATGGCCCACCTGGAAGAATTCCTCAAGAACTGCACCATCAAACCCATGCTATGCCTAAGATGTAATGATGACATCTTCATCATTTGAACCAAAACCCTGCAGTCTCTGATTGATTATCATCACAAATTCAATAATCATCACCCCTCTATCAGACTCTCTTGAATACTCCAGCACCAACATCTCCTTTTTAAGACACTATGGTCAATATCCAGAATGGTGAAATACAAACCACCATGTAGAAGAAACCCATGGAACAACATACATATCCACACAGAACCAGGAATCATCCTAATCAAACCAAGAAAGCTGTAGTTTACAGCCAAGCCCTCCAATACCACTGAATTTGTGCTGAGGATAATACCCGTGATCATCACCTAGCAAATCTCAAAAAGGCTTTCACCCAACAGGGACACTTCTGCAGAGAGATAGATTATACTTTTGAAAGAGCCACCTGGATACCACATGAAAAATTGCTGCAAAAAGAATTGCACACCATTAGTTATGACATACAATCCTTCTCTGGAACCTATATGGAAAACCCTCAAACAATTACCCAGGAGAGCACCCAAACCAACAGCAGACTCTCTCCAATACCTGAAGAAGGATGTTTGTGCCTGAAACCTTGCAAAGAACTATTTTTCTAACTGTTTAGTTGGTCTAATAAAATATATCACATTTAACCAAAGAACGTTGTCATTCTAACTACTATGTATTATATTAAAGGTAGACGCCACCACTGTCACCAGCTTCTTCTCTTTTAATGGACACATGGTAAAAGTTCACTTCTTTGAAATAATAGTTGGGGCATCTATCCTCAAGCCTTTAGATCCCAAACAGCCTGCCTGCAGTTTTGAGTCCAGTTAATCCAACAGGTGGGTCAGAGTTCATATGTACCCTATTCGTTAGAATTTCCTCTCAACTAACTTCATTTCCTTATCCAGTGATTATACTTTTGAAAGAGCCACCTGGATACCACATGAAGAATTGCTGCAGTACAAAAAGAATTGCACACCATTAGTTATGATATACAATTCTTCCCTGGAACCTATATGGAAAATCCTCAAACAATTGAAACCCATGCTGGAAAAAAGGCCCAATTCAAGTATAATCTAACTAATTTCCTATAAACTTAACTTAATTTCCTATCAACTGTCCTTAAAAAGGACAACAAGAAGTCCTTTTTTAAATACATAGGAGGTAAAAAGAAGGTGCCGGGTAATGTGGGGCCTCTGCAAGACACGCTAGGAAATCTGGTCATCACACCAGATGACAAAGCTAACCTATTTAACAATTTCTTTGCCTCCATTTTCCTGAGCAGGGACCGGATCAGCCCACCCGCTGGGACCCCCTCAGGCCCCAAGGGAGGTGCACCCAGGCCTAGGGTCAGTGAGGATCCAGTCAGGGAACTTCTGGAGGGACTGGATGTATTTAGATCAGCTGGTCCTGATGATCTTCACCCCAGAGTGCTGAGGGAATTAGCAGAGGTCATTGCGGGACCCCTGGCATGGCTTTATGAGCATTCGTGGTGCTCTGGTATGGTGCCAGATGACTGAAAAAGGGCCAATGTGGTTCCCATTTTCAAAAAAGGGAGGAAGGAGGACCCAGGAAACCATAGGGCAGTTAGACTTACCTCGACCCTGGGTGAGCTTTTTGAGAGAATTATCCTGGCGCATGTCCACGAGGGGCCAGCAACGGAGGTTGTGCCTAGGGGCAACCAACATGGGTTCATTAGAGGTAGGTCCTGTCAGGCCAACCTGGTGGCCTTCTATGGCCAGGTCACAAAATCCTTAGACACAGGAGTAGCAATGGACGTAGTCTTTCTGGACTTTAGGAAGGCCTTCGACACTGTCTCTCACCCCATTCTCATTAAAAAACTAGGGGACTGTTGTGTCGACACCTACACAGTCAAATGGGTCACTAACTGGCTGGAGGGCCACACCCAGACAGTGGTGGTGGATGGGTCATTTTCGACCTGGAGGGATGAGGGCAGTGGGGTCCCCCAGGGCTCAGGCCTCGGACTCAAACTGTCAACATCTTCATCAGTGACTTGGACGAGGGGGCAAAAAGCACCCTATTCAAATTTGCTGACAACACTAAGATGTGGATGTGGGCATGCTAGAAAGGAGGAATAGGCTGCAATTAGACCTAGACAGGTTACAGGGGTGGGTGGATGAGAACAGGATGGGTTTCAACACTGACAAGTGCAAGGTGCTGTACCTGGGGAGGAAGAACCAACAGCATACCTACACGCTGGGGAACTCCCTTCTCATCAGTGAAGAGGCAGAAAAGGCTCTTGGAATCATTATTGATGCCAAAATGAACATGGGCCGGCAGTGTGGGGACGTGGTCAGGAAGGCCAACCACACCTTGTCATGCGTCCACAGATGCATCTCGAGCAGGTCCAAGGAGGTGATCCTCCCCCTCTATGCAGCACTGGTCAGGCCGCAGTTGGAGTACTGCATCCAGTTCTGGGTGCCGCACTTCAGGAGGGATGTGGACAACTTGAAGCAGGTCCAGAGGAGGGCCACTTGCATGCTCAGGGGGCATCAGGGCAGGCCCTGCGAGGAGAGGCTAAGGGACCTGAACCTGTTGAGCCTCCACAAGAGAAGGGGGATGTAGTGGCCTGTTACAAACTAGTCAGAGGGGACCAGCAGGTATTGGGGGAGTCCCTGTTCCCCCGAGCACTACCAGGAGTGACAAGAAATAATGGTCACAAGCTGGCAGAGGGTAAATTCAGACTAGACATCAGGAGGTGCTACTTCACAGTCATGGAGACTAGGATCTGAAACCAACTTCCAAGCGATGTGGTGCTGGCTCCTACCCTGGGGGTCTTTAGAGGAGGTTAGATGAACACCTTGCTGGGGTCGTTTGACCCCAGTTCTTTTTCCTGCCATGGCAGGGGATCGGACTTGATCATCTGCTCAGGTCCCTTCCCACCCTACCAACTATGAAACTTCAGGGTGATAGCTACTCACTGTGTAGTCTTTTTTGAATTGCTTGTCTGAGGCACCTGACTCCCCTCACTAACTCTATAGGGAGATGGGCACTTAACTTTAACTTTTGGATTCCGTGTTTAGTCTAGGATCGTCAGAGTTAGGTGACTGACTGCATAACTTGTAGCTGCGTAAGTCCTTTACTGGTCTTTTCCTAGATGCCTGTTGCTATCTTTAGATAACTAAATATTAATAAAAGTTTGACACTCACTAATTGAATTCATACACCTTGGTTATTCTCTTGACCTGCACAGAAGTATGAAATAACCATGAGGAATCATTGATAGGGTGCAAGACAGAGATTTTACTTGATAGATTTTTAATGTATGTGCTTATTAAGAAAATGTTCAACTGGTGTCTAAATATGTGCCCACAATATTTCCAGATATAATTATTTTGCATATACATTCTGAGCTGGTATATATTAATTAAAATTGCATGCTCAAATATCTCTTTGTCTCTGTGATGATTAATCAAGTTCTTTGAATATGTCTTATGTGGGTTTATGCACATACAAACAGATGTATTTGCTAATACTGTCAGCACAATTCTAAAGCCCTCTGGACCCTGATTCTTATTTCCACTGAAGTCTGATTAGATTATAGTGATACTCACTTAAGGGCCCCATTTACAATGTCAAAATGCCCTTTAACTTACACCGTCTTTAAAGACTCTTGGAACAGGTGTCTAAAGAGGCTTTAGAACCATTTAAACCATGTAATGCCCAATTTAAGGTGCAGTTTTAAACTACAGTGGATGCATTCATCAATGCTAGGGGAGAGGAAACAAAGGGCACACCTAGTCTTATTTTGCAGCATGAACCACCATAGTCCCAATGCTTGGGTGGAAATGGTGAAACAAAACCCAAGCTATCATACTGAAAAGCTTCCCCATTCTTTCTACATGTTGTGACTGCAATTCCAATCTATGGGATGGAATACTGGCTTTGTATGTACCCTGTAGCTCATACAAAGAGAATGTGAGCCATGTCACACTTTTTAGATATCTGGATCAATGTCTCTTGAGCTAAGTACAGACAGTCAAAAAGCCCGAGGCTGAATGGATTCAATCTTTGGAAGTTAGTTTGAGCTGTGGAGATGGAACTGAGAAGCAAGTGAACAGACATTCACTTTTGATTCAGGAAATGCAGCCACGTACCTACAGTGGCTCAGGCTAGAAGCTGGTGGGGGAGGTGGAGGGAGCGGGCAAAGCATGCCTTCCCTTCAGCAGTGACCAGAAGCCTGAAGAGAAGCTGGGAGAGAAGCCCTTTGAGGCTTTTCCCTCCTCCCTGCTTGAACTCAGGAGGGCGTGGGCAGGCCCTGGCAGGCCAGCTGAGTATAATGGAAGGGATTTAAGCCCCCACCCTGGCCCGCACAAACCCCAGCTGGTGTCTGCCTGGAAAGGGCTGAGCAGCCTCATTCTGCTGGCCATGGGGGGGGGGGGGTCTGGCTATGTCCCCACTTCAGTGACAAGTGGGGAAAACGCTGTCACAGACTCCTCTACCCCCACTAGGCCACAGCCAGATTTTCCACCCCCACCTCCTTCTCAGCCCCTAGAACTCCCCTGGAGCAGACAGCACAGCCCAGGGCTGCAAAGCATCCTGGAATGCTAGGGGACTGTGAGTTAACTTGAACTAAGAAGTGGTCTGGGACAGAAGTTCCATAAACTGTTTTGACCTAAATCAGTTCAGTTTGATAATATATCCAACCAAGTTTATCTTAAACCACTTTTGGCCATTTTGAACATGGTTTAAGTACACTGAACTTCTGTTGTGCTACAGATTTGAACTGGTTTCTGGTCACTTAAACCGGTTTATGTGTAACTTCTGTCTCTAGCCTTGAGGAATTATTCATTCATAACCATTGTTTCCCATAACCTTTCTTTCCTCCCACCTCCTTCAACCTTTCTTATTTGATTGAACCACTGGGGTGGTGTCCCACTAGAGGTTATGGGACACCAAATCCAGGTAAACACAGAACTGAAGAGGACTGGTATAAAGACCCTGTCTATAGTATGCCTAAGGTATAGATTTCCATTTGATGATCACTCCTTCTGTACCTGTGCCCCTTGAACTCAACAATTGGGTTCAAGTGATACAGTTGGGTTGTATGCTGGTCTTCCACACTTGATATTCCAAAGCATCTCCTTATAACAACAACATATATGGCACTGCAGGAATTAAAATCAATCATAAGATAAATTGAGTCTGGAATATAGAGCAGAAGGTTTGCTTTTACATCTTGATATTAGAGGGTTAATAATAAAAGGTACATTTTAATTTATTATATTCAAAAAGAAACATTTTACATATAGAATTGTTATGAAAGGCATGTTTAAGCCTCACAGTGAATCAAATTCAGCTGCATAGTTTTATAACAGTACAATTTGGATTTGGATTTGCCTCAAGGCACTTCTATCTACTATGTAAAATCAGTTGCTCCTTGATTTGTAATACAGAGCCACTACTTTGGATGATTAAAAATCTTTTATGTTGTAGTAGTTACTCTTTTTCATTACACAGTGTGTTAAAGAATATATGAGGTTGTTCTTGGTAAGGAAGGGGTACCTGCGGGGATATTCTGAGGTTCTGAGAAACCTTTAGATCTTTTGGGGGGGACTAGTTTTTATTTTTAAGTAAAAATAGTTTGGACTTTTTTTCCCCCTGAAAACATATTTTCTAAAAGGTATTTCAGGATGTTTTTTATTTTTTAATTAAACAGAGTTAATAACACAATACATGTATTCAAGAAGAATGTGCAGAAGCAAAAACTGCAAAGGAAGGTTAGGGTTTGCAGCCCAGAACTTAAATAAAATATGAGATTGTCACAGAAGTTCAGGAATGAATTGGTGAGATGAAGTAATGGCTTCTTAGGCCATGTTTACAGTGCACACTGCAGTGTCTAGAGTTACCTTAGTTAGTTCTAAACAACAGAGCTCAAGGAAAAGAAATAGTCTAAGGCCCCTAATAAGCATTAGACTTAAGACATGATTAACCAGTCGTGTCTTAAGTTTTTACCCAGCCACATGTTAAAGGAATTAGTTTTTTGGCAAAACAAGGAATAAGCCCCAAAGGTGTTACACAAAAATGTGTAATAACTTTGTGGCTGGTTCCTATCATGCCTTTAATTGAAAGTGGGGCCAGGCCATAAGCTATCAGTTCATCGGAGCTCCCAGCCATGGAAATGCATCATGTGCTCCTGTACCCCTGAGGCTGAGAGCCTTCAACTGATAGAGGTGCACCACCATGGCTGGGAGTCTGGATCAGCTGACAGCTGATGGCCTGGGCACACTTCCAGTAAATGGCATGATGGAGCCGGGATCAGCTGATGGCTCCCAGGTGCAGGGGATCATGATGAACCCTTACAGCTGGGAGCTCCATCTGCTGACAGGGTTCCCAGTTGTAGTAGTTTGCTACTTGCCTGTTCAGGGGGAGCTCCAGATTGTGATAAGGTATAATGGGATCTGATGCTTGATTCCAGAACCATACCTGCTGCCACGCACGTGTGGCATGGCAGTTAGTGCAATTCTGAGGATTGTGCATCAGCTCCCATGGTGCATTTAGTTGCATGTCTCCCAGGGGCCTGTAATAGAACACAGGTCTGTGTGGTGTAAATTAAACTAAGGATCTTATTACACCTTAGATACGATCTGCACAGAAATTTATCAGTATTAGTGCTAGCTCAAATTTAGAGCAGTCACACTTCAGGCCAACAGGGGCCTGGAGGACTGAAACATAAGAATACCTCCCCCTCTTCCAAGCTTCCTCCCTGCTCCCTGTCCCCTGGGGCTCCCCCAGGTCCCTCCCCCCACACACCTTCCCCAGCCTCTGTGGTATTACTTACTTGTGGCTGCCTGCATTGTCTGTTCCAGGGAAGCAGGCAGAGAAGACAACTGGGCAAGCAGCTTAACTCTTCCCTGCCTGCTCCCTCAGGACAGACAATGCAGGCAGCTATAAGTAAATGGGGGAAAAGGACAGTGGGGAGCAGTGAGCAGGGTTCTGGGGTGCTGGGGAAGGCAGGGGGTGAGCCAGTAGGCCCAGTCTGGGCCAGCAGGAGAGTGGGGGCAGGTGAGGTATTTACACTAAGGTGTAGCCTAGAGTGGCTACACCTTAGCGGAACACAAACTGGATAACAGATCAGAGATTATCCTGCAGCGGCATAACTTTGAGCTACATAGGGAGTGCTTAAATTCAGTTTCAGGTGTTAATGTGCAAACAGCCCAGGGGTTGAGAGCTCCAGAAGCCACCCGAAATTACCATGTGACAAGACCCTAAGTGGAGCATTTTACTAATATGGGAATATTGTTTTCCGTACCCAAGATAGTTTATGTAGAGGCAGCTGGAGTGTTGCTACACCTCATGGCATTGTGCTGCGTAGTTATATCCTTAGAAATGTATAGCAGAATTTGCAACCCAGAAAGAGCAGACAAGTTTAAATTATCGTTGTGCTTTCAGAGGCTGGTATAACTTGAAAAACTCTAATGGTCTGCCTAAGGTACTGCAGCCTCCCCTTAATCACTCTCTGGGTTAAAATGCTGCCAAATCTCTACCAAACTGTACTCTGGGACTGCACCCCTGACATATTCCTACAGTCTACACCTCCTTTTCATATGAAGAATGAATCATTGCCTGCCCTGGTTTCTTCTGACATTTGGAGTTTTGCTTCCTTTTCCTGCTTTAAGGATTATGGAGAATTCCAGTACTAAGGTGTTTAATTGATACACACAGTGCCTTCAAATGTTCAGAGCCTTTTGCAAAACTATGTAGGGCAGATGTCCAGTAAATACAAAAAGTTAATATATTTAATGCAGAACACACATAGGGCCAGCTTCTCTCCAGATGTAAATTGGCTAATTTACGTTAGCTGAAGATAGGTGCCTAATCTGAACTATTGGACATGAGGATGTTCTTTGAGGCAACAGAAACTGAAATCACACTTCCATGATTCTCTAGCAGCAGAAAAAGTTGTCGAAAACTGTATTTTTTACGACTGGAGATACTATCCAGAAGAAAATACTGTAAGGTTGAGCTCTGATTACTCAGATACGGTTCCTAAAAGGAAGATGAAAGTAAAGGAAGCTAAAGATAGATAATTAAATATATTTGATTTTAAAATGTTGCATTATACTACCTCTCTTTGAAATTCCATTGGGATTTTAAAGGAAAAATGCTTTTCCCGACTATTTTTTTTTCTATTCAAATGCTGGTCAAAGGTACTAACGCTCTCTTCTTTTTTGCTGTCAATAAAATTGAAAAGTTGTTCACCTCTAAGATTTTTTGAAAATAAAAAATAAAGTTCAAAGGTTGAAACTATAGTGAATTTTGCTGCCATAACCATAATAAGTAAAGGGGGGGAAAATAGTCATGGTGTACCCCATTGTAATGTATAATGCTGGTTGAAACTGAATGTATTGTAACATCTTTACAACTTTCCTTCAGCATCTAGTTCCTTCATCATTGTAGTTATTGAAATCAAAGATCTGAAAGATTCATGAAAAATGGATGCAGCAGCATCTAATTTATGATCATATCCTTTACCAAGCCTTGAAAAATTGTTATATCTACAGACTTACTGCCTTAAACAGCGCTGTGCATTTTCTCATTCATGAGTCAGTTAATAGTTTAGTTCCAGTTGGACTATATACTTTTTAGTAAAATTTATTGCCCAACCCAGGTCACTTGTTTTCTAGTGCGCACCAGAAAAATTAAAATCTTATATATAATGGAATTAGGCTGGGTTTATAGATTGTATTTCTATACACATCATACATACATTTCTACCATATATTTATTCCAGGCTAAAGTCCGTGTGAATTAGGATAAATAGGAAGCAGCTTCAATATTTTTTCTTGCATTTTTATATAATCCAATCTCCTGGTTTCATATTTCTACTGTTTATTGAAACAACTGAGGCAAAACCTAGAAAAAATCCTACATAGTCTAAAATGAGTAATTTAGTTCCTAAACAGTAATATAGGTACTTTGAATGATGAAACCTGAATATTATTAATACAGATTATAGGCCTATTGTTCATCTTGTAACAATGCAAATCTGGAGCTGTCACAGTGGTATATCGTTGGTTTTACAAATGTCTAAAAGAGAAGAATCAGACCTAAACTAGCTTAAATCTAGAGCAGAAATGTATGTCTCTTACACCAGTTAAGCACTTAAATTTGTCAGATCATGGTATCAAGAAATTCACTGTGAGGAGAACTTTGCAGCCACATGCCAGCACAGAGATCCAAGTCCAGCTGGTCTATGCGAGACCCTAGTTGTGGGACTTTGCCCGTGCACCATGAGCGTTCAAATATTCCTGCCAGTGGCTCTGCAATGATGTCGGCCAGTGCCTTCATCACCCTCGGATGGAGCTCATCCGGGCCTGCCGACTTAAAAGTATCCAGTTCTTCCAAGTGACTCTGCACCATCTCAGGGTCTACGCATGGTAGTCTGGTGCCTTGCTGCTGCCTCTCTACAACCCCAGTGAGAGACTTGTCGTGCCCCTTGCTTAGGAACACTGAGGCAAAGAACTCGTTGAGGAGTTCAGCCTTGTCCCCCCTGTCCGTCACCAATTGTTTCTGCCCATTTAGCAGGGGTCCTATTCCTCCCTGGGCCTTCCTTTTACTCCCTATATATCTAAAAAACAATTTCTTGTTGTCCTTTACTTGGGATGCCATCCTCAGCTCCATGGTAGCTTTGGCCCATCTAACTGCCTCCCTACAAGCGCGAGCAGAGGAGGTATATTCGTCTTTGGTGATCTCTCCGTGTTTCCACTTTTTATGTGCTCCCCTTTTGGCCCTTAGGCTGCCCTGGATTTCTCTGGTCAGCCAAGGAAACCTCCTGGCCCCTTTCCCTCTTTTTCCTCGCATCAGGATCATCTCCCTTTGTGCCCAAAGGATCATTTCCTTAAGGCACAGCCACCCTTCTTGGGCTCCCATCACTTCAAAACTCCTACTCTGCAGTGCGTCCTTGACTAATCGCCTGAGTTCATTGAAATCAGCTTTCCTAAAGTCTAGCACTTTCACCCTACTAGTTACCTTACCCACTCGACGTCTTATGGTGAATTCTATTATTAGGTGATCACTGTCCCCCAGATGGCTACCAATCTGTAGGTCCCCTACCATGTCATCCCCCGTTGCCAATACCAGATCCAGTAAGGCATTCCCCTTAGTGGGACTGTGTACCTCCTGTGTCAGGTGGAGGTCCTCTGTCTCTGGAGAGACAGAGAGAGAGAAAGAGTCCAAATCATAGGAGGAGATGTGTAGGTAATATCTACCTATCCAGGCTGGAAAGGAGTCCTTGCCCAGTAGGTGTTGTCCAGAGGGGGGTCGCAGGCAAGGCATCTGGGTGGATAGGTGGTGTGGTATGGTGCTGGTCCAGATGGAGAAGGCATCCCACTGGGTCTGTCTTCACTGCCCCTTTTTATAGGGGCAGACCCTGTGTGACCCTAGTGACAGGAGGCATGCCCAGGCAAGGGTCAGCCCCTGGCATACTGAGCATGTGTGCTCCATGCAGGGATGTGCAGTTTCAGGTATTTCTAATGGTGAGAGTTACTGGTTTTGCAGGGTCTTTTGTCTTTCAAAGCCTGGTCTTGTCTTTGTTCCTGGGTGAGGTCTGTGGTTCCTGGGTGAATCAATGCAACATGATGGCCCAGTCATTACAGGCCATTCAGTAGAGGCCTGCTACCATTGTGTTTCAATAATTCCCAATCACACTCATTCATCTGGGAACCAATTTACATGGGAGGGGTACATGACTCATACAGTTGCAACATGGGATGCCCAGGCAGAGGACAGAAGATGGAGGCTTGACATATAAAATGGAAACTTGACATGACTTTGGTTCACTTACAAACACAGGCCTAAACCATACAATATCCATATGAAACAATAAAAATCAATACAAAAATGATAATAATACAATGTACAACAGTAAAAATCAATACAAACCTAATAATTATACAATATAAAACAGTGGATATCCAAAACCAAAAACTTGCTACCAAAATAAAAATGTTTAAAGCTTATCCTACATCTTAGCTTACTTATACTTATCTATCGGGAATAGAGAGGGAGAGAAAAAGTCAGAAATGGTTGGGGAAGGGGAGCGAATGCAATAAAAAAAATTTAAAAAACTGGAGGTTTTGCTACAAGGCCACTACAGTACTTACTAGAGTTACCCCAATTTCTTCCACATACGGAATTGCCATATGTCAAAAATATGTTTGATACAGGAAAGGGAACAAGCCTTGATTCAACAGTAAGAATAAGTTGCTCCTATACTGTGCATAAAATGCCCAAAACCTATGCAGTCCATGGCTCTGTTCTCAATCTTCAGGAATGTATCACCACAGCCATAGGAGAGCTGTTGCAATGATGGATTCATAAATAGTTTGGAGGCACTTTGATTCTATAGTCTGATATCTATGAAGAGACCAGAGCAGATAGGTACATTTGCCCTAATGTGTGGGGCTGATGGTATTTCTGAAATTAAGAATTTCTTCATTAATAGTAACTCAGACTTGAAAGAACCAGTTTTACTGTGGGTAATGGGCACTAGTTACATCAACCTACTACTGATGATTTTGCACTTTTAATTTGTATTCTTTCCTCGTAACTTAGTCACTAAGGAACAGAACAATAATGATTCACTAAAAATGAAAGCAGGAAACACATATCCATGGATATCAGCCAGCTGCATCAGAAGTTAAACAATTAAAGTGCTCTGTTCAAGGTGAAAGGATTTGTTCGTTGCTTCTATACACACAGGATAGTTAGGAAAGACCCATTAATTTGTTTCTGAATAGAACCCTTACTTGTTAAAAGTTTTTTTTTTTGTTTTGCTTAACAAGGGTGACCTCATTGACATCTCGCACAGTCTAAGGCAGCAAAGGAAGAGACTGGAACAAATCTTTGTAGGTACTTTTTGTAGTCCATAGCTAAGTTTGGTTTGATTAGTGTTGGTATGAATTGTGTGGCATGAAGCAGTCTATGACATTTTGCTTTTAAAAATGGACCAGAAAATACAAGTTAAGACACGATTCCTTTTCTATTCTACAGAAAAAAGTGCTATTTGATTTTTTCCCAATTAATGCACTGGCTGTTTTCATGGGTGTGGCGTATCACTGAATATCAGCTTAAAAAGTGAGAGCAACTAATAGGAGTCAGAGAACAGGCCACTATTAAAAGGATCAAAAATTAGACTTAGTGTGAGGCAGGAAGTGGATGGCTAGAGCAGCCATCTAAAGGAGGACAAAGGTTGAGGGATTTCTTCCTTTTGTGGTTAGCCAGAATTAGGTAGGTAGGTATGGAGAACATATCTAATTGGCTTTTCATTTATTATTAAAAATATGCTGTAATTTGGTGGAGGTGGACAGAAAGGCAGTTCTGGTTCATTATGCAGTGATTTATTGATCTCTACTTTCATTATACACTATAATTAATATAGGATTTCCAATATCTTAATAGATAAAGTGATGGACTTATGGAAACAGATCTGTAAATGTAGACAACAATTTTAAAAAATAAAATAAAATTTGAATCAAATATGAATTATGATGGGTTTTGCTTAAACTTGCAGATAGTTCAGATTTAGGGACTTCATTTAATTTCCAATGCATTTCATCATATTACATTTACTTAGTGGCTCATTCAGTATATATGACAAGGCTGAAAAACTGTCATGATCACTATAAGAGAGTCTATGAGCTGATACATTGTCATACTAGCAAAACATAAGTCTTACACTTATTGATTCTATTTTAAATGCAGAACATACATGAACGCCTCAGTCTTAGAACATATAGGAACAAAGGGAATGCCTCCAATGCCCAAAACACTCCTGATAATATAGCTCATGTAATCCCCTTTATCTACATTTTAAAATCCTCCTTGTAGGAAATAGCAGGAAGGAATGTCTTGTGGATTTGATCTGAAACAATTTTTAATTGTAACTAACACACTGGCTAGATATATTCACTCAAACTTCATTAAAGTTTCCCATTCTGTCCTGAAGGAAAATATTAGATGTGGCTTAAGTCAATTAAATAGATCATTGGTATAACATGATTTTAATATTTAACAGTAGCTCAAATATCTTTAGAAGAGACTCATTGCATGTGTAGAAAAATTTCAGGATCAAGTCTCAGATTTATTAGTCATCATTCAATACCTCGAGACCAATTCAATTTGTCAGAGCTGGATAGCATTGCCATTTTCCACAGAATCCTGGGTTTTAAATCAAGGCCAACATAGCATCTAACCTTGGAGTGAAAAAGAATTTATAGTATTGCTGGAAGGGCCATGTCTCAAAGGGATTTAAATCTTTTGAATAATCCATTCTGATTTTTTTCCCTAGAGGTGTAAAAAGAGGACAGCTGCTACTATGTTTAACAGAGTAAGTAATAAAATCACATGAGCAGCAAGAGTGATCCACACAGCAGAAATAATGTGTGTATCTTCACTGCTTATCTTAAATTAGGATTTTACACTAGGAGAATCCTGTGTAGTCTTCTAATCTGTTTTATGTGACTTAGAGATATTTTTTTTCCCCTGCCAATTTCAGATTGCTTCTTTCTGGAAGATTTGGGGAAAATACTACTATCTGAAATGTGTGTTAGAAAATGCTGGCATCAGAGCATTTATACAAATTACATATACATAAATAAATATATTAGAGTTGCCTGACACATCTCATACACAAACCTTCTTTCAGTTGTTCAGAATGTTGCTAAACTTTAACTATTTTGGTTAAAATTCTCCCCCATCCATTCCCCTTTTTTATGTCAGCCAAAATACTTCAGTCATTTTTAATACTAAATTGGGACAGAGGGACAAAGTTTTGCTCACATTCAAAGGTCTAGCTACTTTTTCTTTGAGCCCTAACCAAACCCAGTCTTTGAAGCAGGGGTGGAAATTTGGTATGGGGTGCCTTTTATGTCAGTGATATGTCAATTTACAATCTCTATAAAAATATACCCAGACATGGGCAAATTATAAGCATTTGAGACAAGCACTGTTAGCAGATGCTACAAAGTGTTTTCTTGGATATTTACAGCTGAATTCCTTGAAGATTCTGTCTGTGATGAACATTTGTCTGCAAAGGTGGAGCAGCTCTAGGTTTGTGTAAGTATCTAGAAACCTGAGCTGAAAAGAAAGAAATTGTCTTTCCTATGCTCTCAGTACCCTCCCCACTATATCCAAGCTACATGAAGCAACAGGAGAAAGCCAACTAATTCAAGCACAGAAGGGGGAAGCATAGGAAGTAAATTGGCATTAGGAGCTTCAGGGAATGGGACTGAAGGACTGGGGATGGAAAGGAGAATGAAAATCTTAAAAGGTGGTGAGGCTGGAATAGTTTGAACAAGAAAACTAGAACTGGGAGAAAGGAAGAAAATAGGAGGACTGGGTACCACTTACAAGGGAAACGGATTGAATCAAGAGGTTTTTTTACATTGAATTTGGGATTGGTTGGGCAAGGAGATAGGGACTAAGAACCAATGAAACGGGAATGAAGATGGGCTGAAGTGACACTTAGAACAAGGACCTGAGGTGAGGGAAGCAACTGAGAATGGATGGATAAAGGGATTGGGCCAAAAAGCTGGAAGAGACACTGAGGTTGGGCACAAAGGAAAATGGCTTGGGGAAACTGGAAACCACCATACGTGGGAGAGAGAGGCAGATCAGATCACAGTAAAATAAGGGAGAAGATATGATTGGAAGGGCAAGGAAACTGGGAACATGGAGTAAAGCAGTCTGGGGTAAGCTGAGACTGGCTGAGGATTCTCGAGCTGACAGTGCTGACACTCAATACATACACATGGATAGGATGTGGAGGATACATTGACTAGGTAAGTGTTGTAATTTGAAAAACAGCAATTTTGTCTTTCTAAAGGTGATAATTAATTATGCACATTATATTAATTTATAATAAGCATTATGTTTTCCATCAGTAATAGAATCCCAGAATGAAATTGTCATCTCTGAAAATTATAGCCATACTAAATACAAAACTACTGTCTTTTTAGTTATAAATATATAGCAAAAGAAAGTAGAAACCAAGAATGTAATCAAGTTCAAGTTTTAATGCAAAATGTTTCCACTTGCCAGGCTGGCTGAGAACTGGGTGGCATTTAATATTTATTTTAAGATTTTTTGTTTAATTCAGTGTAAACCTGTTTCTACTTCCTCATTCTTGAACTGTATCTAAAAAGGTTTCATTCTGTGACATCACTTCCCCTGATAATGAGCATTGTAATAAAAAGTGTGGGATATTAACAATGAAATAAAAGATTATACAATGAGAAAAATAATTTAAAATACGGACAACAGTTGTTTATTCTTGTGCTGAATGTTCCTCCCACCCTGCTTATTAAGAATAATTGGTACAGTCATCTGAGCTTGAGTCAACTTTTATTTTTCATTTAAATAAAAAGAATTTAGTTTTAGTCATAACAGAAGATAAACAAAGATTTCTTTAAAGTAAAAGTACACTAATATTGTTAGCGAACTAAAGCAAACAATTTTAATATTTAGCAATAAAATGTATCTACTGAAAAACTTGAGTAAATAAAAATGACTAGATATATATTAGGAAGTTGATTTTTTTAAAGTTTATATGGTGCCCCCAGCTCAGGCAATTAAATTCCCAATACAAATGAAACATCATTTTGCAACCAAAGTAGAGAATTAACAATAAAGAATTGTGGCTGAAAAGTCTAATAGAAGCACTTCGTTTTTTTTATGAAAACACTTGAGTAATAGGATAGACAGCACAGAGAAATTATTTTAATGCAAAATAGTATGTGAAACATTCTGTTATTGGCCCAAAGGGGGAGAGGAATCTTGGTACCTTGATTAAATGTCTTTTGTCTCATGCTGTATAGGAGTAAAGGCTTCCCAAACCACTCAATCACCATAAATTCAAGGCTTAACCATTTAGTGGGTCCCAGGGGTTGAATCTTGATGTTTCCATATGAAGTTCTTAATAGGAAAAATAAGTCACATCCATCCCTAGGTACTCAGACAACACAGCGATGATCATACCACAAATAGGATTAGAACTATATTGAAGTCCATAATTTGCACTGGAGTCAAATGGTCACATTAATCCCTGATTCAACTCCATTGATGTCACCAGAAATAAACCAGGCAGTGTTGCCTGGATCCCAAGAATATGAATTCATTTTATTTAGTTTTCAGTGATGTATAGCTGAATCTAAATGTCTTAAACAGAAAAAAATAGTAACTAAATATTAATTGCTGAATACCATACCACAGAAGCAAATAACAGTGAAGTCCCCACCATAAACCAGGCAAAATGCAGCCAGAAACCAGACACTCAATGTTCTCAATCTCTGAATGTTTTAAGAGCAGCATGAGACAATACTTATTGCAAAATAAGAGTACTTCACAACATTGGGTGTACTGATTTGCTAGTGATTTGTAATATTGAACTGCATGGTAATCTAACTGCATTGATTGTAACTCCAAAATTACTAAGATTTTAAACACTACTGATTATTCTAAATTTTTTAATGAGTTGGAAATGAAATGCCTATGAAACCAAAATAAGCCTTGATGATTTATATTGGTTCTAACAAAAACATGTTGATATTAAAGAGATTGAGAAATGGTAAGTATTTATTTTGCTTCTGAGGGGAAAAAAAAAAGACTCTACAGGGCTGCTGTAGGACCAGAACTCATTCTTTCAGATATTTGGCTTCATGTTGTTATTGTTTTAATATATTTTTTTAATTCTATACGAACAAAATTAGGCCATCAGTGGGTATGTCTACATATGCAATTAATGTGCCTGAATTCACGTCTACATGTGTGCCCCTGTTAGGAACAAATTGTGCCTGACAGGAGCAGCTCAGGCCAGGGCTGCTCCTGTCCTGTTCTGCCCCCCTGCAACAGCCAGGGGGAGCCCCAGGCTCCCCAGGTGCCAGCCCCAGGGCTGACAGGGGGGACCTCGGGCCA
>NW_005842939.1:557768-559382 GCF_000455745.1 Alligator sinensis
AGGAATGCCCATCCTACACATGTGGGGATTAGGTCCAAACTTGATCTTCATATGGCTGGGATGCAGCAGTCCTGGCTGCTGGGACAGCTATCTCAGTCACATGGGGATCTGGTCAGGTCCTGATTCCCACTTGGCAGGGAGACACCTACCCCTGCTGCCAACACAACTCTCCTATCATCAAGACATAACCAGGCAGTAGTGAGCCCCCTGCTGCCTGGGCTGACAGAGAGAAAATTGTTCCCGGTCAGCATTTATGCAAACGCTACTGTGCAGTAGCTAAAGCACCATTAATCTAGTACCTTTATTTCCTGGTACTAGCAAATGGCGCATTAGTCTAATGTATTGTGCAGTAAGTCCCATGCTTATATAGACGGTGATGCTTTTCTCTGTATTAGATTAGTCTAATATGCAGTAAAGCATCTTGTGTAGATGTTCCCAGAGACCAACATTTCTTATCTCATATCCATTCTGGGATGCAGTCAACAGAGAGTTTCTGAATGAAAATGTTTTCTCTTTTGGAACATTTCAGTCCTGGGTGTGATTCCTTGACAGGGTTATGAAGTATTTTACAGAGGTCGACTTATTTTGCTAGATGCTTAAATATATGGACTAGCATTGTCTGCTACATTTTGACAATAAAATGTCATTTGTATTAAGTGTCATCCAAAAACAAACAAATAGAAAACTACAAACCTTTAAGAACAATTCAGGTCATGTTACCTAAAATGGATTATTTCTTTCATCTGTAAAAACTGGGTTAAATAGTAAGGATCTAATTCAGAAGTAGTAATAGCTGGTTACAGAATAATACACATTGGAAAATAATAATAAAAAATGTTAGGGTTACCATTATATACAACAAGTGATTTCTTGGGTTCCAGTTTAAAAAAATGAAATAAGGTCTAAGTTCAAACCTTTTTCTAAGACAATTAAAAAGTTGTAGAACAGGAACTATTGTTAATATTTAGACTTGTCAAAGCACTTAAGAACAAGCTTAAGGGCCAAACCGTATTTCAGCTTTGCCTAAATGGCATTGATATGCCTAAGTAACAATATATAGCACATATTTACAGTTTGGGTTCTGCTTTTATGCTGGGACAGGATCTACCCACATGCATATTTGTTGGAAGTAAGGTGGTTGTACCGAAGGAAAGTGGGGGGCTCCCACATTTTAGGCCAATACCCTATCAATTAGAGAATTTTCTAAGGGACTAATTTAGGTCCCTGACAAAAGTTTATACCTCTCCGTCCTCCTTCCCAGGATAGTGTTCAAGCCAAAAGCTAGGCATCAACCAGAACATTTCCCACCTCTGCTCCTGAAGTTGATTCATTGCATCTTGTAATCACTGGATAAAAAAAGAACAGGGACCATTTCTGTCCAATTGAAGCTAGTCTAGAAGTTAGTCTCTCCTCCCCGCCAGGGGGAGCCCTCAGCTCAGTGACCCACATACCAGGGAAGATCCAGGATTTGGCAAAGGGGGGATGTAGGAGCAGCCACTTATACTGCAGGGATGGCTGCACTGCTCCCAGCCTCCTACCCCCTCACCCACTGGTATGGACAGATCATGTCATGGGAGTCTCTGCAAGCCTCCAAAATAAATGAGAAAACCCTCT
>NW_005842939.1:559392-560735 GCF_000455745.1 Alligator sinensis
ATGCACATCCCTTCCCCTTCCCTCTCCCCTTCTCCTGCCAGCACTGCTCTCCCTGCTGTCCTGGGGGCAAGGGAAGCTTCAAAGCTGTCCCTGCTTTTTCCATCCAGGCTGCATGCAGGCTGGACTCAGCTGGGAAGAGTGAGACTAGCAGCAGTGATGATGGGTGGGATGGCGGGTTCCCCCACCCTACCCAGTCCACTGAGAGCAGGCGCGGGAAGGGGGACTCTCCCAGCTCGTGTCTGCTGCCACTTTTTCCAGCTAAGAAGAGCCCCAGGTGGCCTGGCTGAAGCAGGCAGGAGTGGCTTTGAAGGCTCTCCTGCTCCCAGGACAGCGGGGAAAGCAGAAACAGCAGATTGGGGGTGGGTTGAAGAGTGGAAAGGGCAAAGGAGGGAATGTGACTTTGAGCATGGAGGGAAATGGGAATTCTGATGTGCTTTGGGGTTTCTTCAGTGCGGTCCACTTCATGCCACTTTATCCACTCTGGATCCATCCCTGCCCCAATGCGTTACTCTCTTGGCTGCTCAAAGGACCAACTTCAAGAGGAGGGCTGGGGAGAGCTCCACCCAATGGTAGTCATGCAGACTCATTTCCCCTATCAATGAAGGGTCCTACAACCTGGGTCAACTGCTCCTTAAGCAACTGTTTAACCACTAGGCTAATGATACTTGCTAGTTAGAATATTATCTCAAGGTCCTTTTGAAGTCCATAAACCAGCATGATTTTTTTGTCCTGTGGTCAAGTTGTAAGAATACTTTTCCAGGAAGAAATAGAGCAGAATTTTAGTCCCTTTTCATTCTGAGAGTACCAAAACCCACATTTCTCATGTCCTATGTGAGTGTCCTACCACCTATGAGTGCTAAGTCTATAACAGTGGTTTTCAACCATTTTTTATTTGTGGACCCCTAAAAAATTTCAAATGGGGGTATGGACCCCTTTGGAAATTTCAAATGGAAGCATGGACCCTTTTGAATTGTAAGTGTGGGTATTTACCTACTTTTGATTGATCATAGTCATCTTTCACAGACCCCTTAGACACATTCTGCGGATTCCCAGGGGTCCATGGACCACAGGTTGAAAACCACTGGTCTATAAGAGAGGCAAGATGGAAGATATTTCCTGTTGAAGTTGGCCTACTGAACAGCCAAGAGTCCTGGGGGCAGATGGAGTCATTTCAGCAGCTCTGACCTCCTCTAAGGAACTGGGGATTTAAGCAGAATTTAAAGAGATTGAGAAATGGGTAAGTATTTATTTTGCTTCTGAGGGGAAAAAAAAAAAAAAAGAATGTACAGGGCTGCTGTAGGACCAGAACTCGTTCTTTCAGATATTTGGCTTCATGTTGTTAT
>NW_005842940.1:0-24202 GCF_000455745.1 Alligator sinensis
GGCATATTTAGTCTAGAGAAGAGAAGACTGAAAGGTGATTTAAACCAGCCTTCAACTACCTGAAGTGGGGTTCAAACGAGGATGGAGTTAGACTGGTCTCAGTGGTGGCAGATGACAGGACATGGAACAATCTCATGTTGAAGCAAAGGAAGTTTAGGTTAGGTATTAGGAAGAACGTTCTCACTAGGAGGGTAGTAAAATACTGGAACAGGTTATCCAGAGAGGTGGTGGAATCTCCATCCTTGGAAGTTTTTAAGACCAAAGTTTTAGACAAAGCTTTGGCTAGAATGATCTAGTTGGAGATGGTTCTTCTTGGAGCAGGGGGTTGGATTAGATGACCCCCTGAGGTCCCTTCCAATCCTAATTTTCTATGATTCTTTGATTACAAAACATATTAAATCTGTTTGAAATTGGTGTGCAAGTCTCATAACCACCTTTTGTTTGGATTACTTGTATGCATGGGTGCATCTAGGATTTTGAAAAGGGATGCAGATGTGGTGAATCATACCATATAATACAATACATGTTTGACTCTGGTGGAAGAGAAACTAGAAGCTTTACTAATATGCTAGGGGCTATATTATTCCATTTAAGGTCAAAGCAAAAACAAATACAACCCTATTGGAATGTACACTACTTTACTAGATTATACATGAAGTTTAAAAACCACAAGAAACTAGGCAAAAATGGACAAAATAGTCAAAAGATGTGCCATTAGTCCTGTGGTCATCATAGTTAAAGTAGATCTCTTCTCCAAATGTATCAAACAAAATATAGTTATCCTGAGTGCGTTGACAGTACCTCCAATGCTTCACTGTCAGTCATTTCTACACCTGAGTCAATATTACCACACATAAGTTAACATTTTTAGTGAAAGCTAAAAACAGTCTTCAGGGCTGTGAAATAAAAGAGAGACATTACCAGAAATACCTAACAGATAGCAACACTGCAGAAGAAATAATAGTTGGAAGAGCAGAACATTAAAACAATTAGGAAGGAGAGAGGGTCATTAGCATTTATGGAATAAAGAAACATTAGCAGGAATCAGGTAGATTATAATGAGCCATGAAGTCAGTGGACTCCCTCTGTGCTGCCTGAATAAAAACGTTATTGCCCCATCCAGGCAATTATTTTAAAATTTGGGTACAGCATGAATCAAGGGGGGATGACCACTGGACCATCCCTAAGTTTGCCTCGATTGTATGGAAAAACAAGGGGCCTCAAACCAAAGCACAGGCACATGTCAGCACCCAAAACAAAAACATAAGTAACTCATCAGGAATTTGCACTATCCCGTAGGAAGAGGATTTTCTAAGCCTTGTTTCATAGATTTCATAGACATTAGGGCTGTAAGGGACTTTGGAAGATCATCGAGTCCAGCTCCCTGCTCCAGAGGCAGGAAGTCATCAAGGGTCAAAGGATCCCAGCAAGATAAACATCCAAATGTTTCTTAAAAGAGTCCGGAGTAGGTGCTTGTACCACCTCTGGAGGCAGTCTATTCTAGGCCCTGGGGGTTCAGACAGTAAACGGGTTTTCCTTATGTCCAGCCTAAAATGGTCTTGGAGGAGTTTGTGACCACTGGACCTTGTTGTCCCTTGGGGCACTCCAGTGAACAGGCGTTCCCCCAGATCCTGATGCACAACCCTGATACACTTATAGGCAGCCACCAGGTCACCCCTGAGCCTGCGCTTTTCCAAGCTGAAGAGTCCCATGGCTCTAAGCCTCTCTTCATTTTTGTTTGAGAAGAGATCTGGTGTTGGGAGCAAAGGAGTGGGAAAAGAACTAGCTGAAGTGTTTGGAGGAAGCCAAGGAAAGAAACTCTAATCACAATTTGGACAAGTGCAGCATTGGCTTGTCTACATCATGGTGGCAGTAAGCCCTAGCTGAGCCATTGCAAGGCATGCCCCACAAAGCCCACTCCCACATTCACACTACAAACTGGAAATATGCCAGCAGAGGGGCTGTTGTCAAAACCACAGCCTCTAAAATGCTTGAGAGAATCAGCTGAGAAATACCCTTGCCTTGTATTTCTGGGTCTGCAATGTACAGGTGGGAGCAAATAAATGGAACCGGCTAAGGGTGGCTTGGCAGGGGCTCACTGCTACCATGGTTTGACAAGCCCAGAGCAAAAAACAGAGAGGACTTTTTATCTGGACATTGGCTTAAAGAATCTTAGGTCTGTAAACAAGGAAACTGCTTGCTGCTGTTTCATTTCTCCTGTGTTCAGCAAAATGGGACTTCATAAATTCTTTGTACATAAACAAGAATATCACAGACATACCTAACTGCACCACCAATTTTTCCTCTCTGCTGGAACAAACTACTCAACCCCAAATTTTGGCTAGCTGTTTGTATCAAAAGGAGTAACACTATAATGATAGGCAACTGCAGATCACAAACAGTTAGATACAAGTTAGTTTACTTATAATATAATTATGTGAAATGTAGTCTGCTGATGAGATTTTAATGAGTTGTAACTATCTTGATACACTGTTATTACGTTTATTTGGGATAAAACTGGTCCGATAGTTTTAGTTTTAGTTCAGGGAGTACTAAATTTCAAAAGGAGCCATTTAGAAATGAGTATTAGGTGGAACTTGTTAAGAATTTTCTGTCATCATTCATTTTCAACAGAAAAATCCAGTTTCTGTAGAAAATAACATTTTCCACAGAAAAATATTATTCTGCCCAAATTTTTCTGGCAAAAATATAAAAATTAAATATTTAATTTTATGCTAAATCAACCCAAATTTAAGTATTTCAGTTTGTGGAACTGAGTCAAAATGCCTCATTTAGAATCTGTTCTACATTTATCTCTGTTTAATATGCCATGCTGCTTCATTCCCCATCCTCAAAGGGCTAGGCTCCTCTACTGGAAAATATATCTCATTCCTACATCTTCATTCATTGTGAACTACTGTGCTACATGATGTGAATCACATGACTACAGCGCATTATTAAATATAGTTTGTTTGGAAAATCAGCTCATAGAGGAAGTGGGAGAATGAAGCATCAAAGCTTCATAAGGATACCTAATGAGAAAGCAAGCCAAAATATATTTTTTTTTTAATTTGGTTCAGAAAACCGAAGCAAAGCTTCGGTTTGGGAATGTTTAAATGTTTCATATTGATTGCATATAGCTACATGAAACATGTTGACATTTCCACATCAAAAGTTTTGGAATGTTTTGATCTTCAAAATATTTCCTTTCTTATTAATTCAAGAAAAAAAAATCTTGAAATATCAGAATTTGCCAAAGGACAGAAACTGTGATTCGACTGCTCACATTCAACAGATAAATTCTAAAAAAGTAATGTTGTACTCAAAGATTAAATGTTTTGAGTTCTGGGAAGACGCGCTGCCTCTTTCATATATTATAAGCACATTGACTCCCTGCTTTAAGTTCAAATTTGATTTCAATTTCACTGTGGGACCATGACCAGTACCTCCATAACATAGTTAATTTAAAATAAAATAGGTACTGAATGGCCATGTCTATGTAAGACACTGACTGTGCAGTAGCTTGTTACTACTGTGCAATAGTAATGAGCTACTGCACAGTCAGCATCACTTGAAAGCCATATATATAAGTATTAAATGACTGCGCAATAACAACTGAGACAATCAGTGTCTCATGTAGATGTGGCAAATTATTCTTGAATGACCTGACATTTTCCAGTATTGCCCTCAACTGAATAGCAGTGGGTGTCTTTGTCATAGGCACTACTGAATGGCCCCTTACTAAAGAAAAATCTTAGACGTCTCATCAATATTTATCTACTTATTTACCATTTTCATAGGATCCTCCAGATGATTCCTTGTTCAATATTTCTAATAATTTAAATAAGAATATTACTTATATTAAATAGAAATTATTTTAGATCATAATAAGTTGTATGAGAAAAAAGCGTAAAATTTGGATTATTATCTATCTCCTCTCCTCCCCCACCTTCTGACAGACGCTCGTAGTTTTTCAATAGGGCAAAGAATATCTTTCTTTTTTGTACAATGCTTAACCTAATAGTCCAAAATGAGGGCTTCTAAGCCTTATCAAGATACAAATAATACATATAATAATTACATACATTGAAAATATGAAATTTTGCATCTTCAAGAAGACTATTTCTAAAACTGCAAACAACTGAATAGCTTTGAAGCACTATGCACATTAGGATAACCATTTTCTACAATTTTACTTGATTTTTTTATTTGGTTTTTGAAACATTTTTATATAAATGTTGTGTAACCCGGGCGGTACCCCCTCTCCAATTGAAGGGATCAGAGCAGGTGCATAAGCGCTGTGGGAGGTGTAGGGACTCTCCCCCCCTATACAGCAGAGCCAGACCACCAATGGGGCCTTAACCATATACCTTTTAATGAGAGAACAGCACTGGGAACATAACAGGCATAAACCAGAGGGCATAGGGGACACTACAACGCCCTGAGGGGGCAGGATTCAACAAAGGTTAGACACTTACAATCATTGACAAAAGACAGGGTTAACAAAATATAAAACACAAACAGCAGAACAAACAATACTGGTTGGGGAACTATAAAAGGCACAAAATACAAGATGTCAAATAACAAGGAATACAGGGTCTAGGTATCTGGAGCGGGAAAGCACGACCACTTTCTACTGCAACAAGGATTTCTCCCTGTTATTTCACTCACCTCAGATCACCCCAGCTTGGGCTCAGATCTTGAACTCAGATCTCCCACATGGTGTGTACAAACTCTACCATACAACCACCAGTGCTGGTACAGCTCCAAGCTGCTAGGGGTCTTGGCCTTCCTGGAGCCCCGGCCTCACATCGAGCTTCCCAGCCTCTGATTGGAGGAGCTGCAAGCAGAGCTGGGAACCTCAGGTCACAGCTCAGATCCTTGCTAGAGCTGGGGAGCTTCTCCTGCTGGCTGCAGCCCCTCCCAGGGGATCCTGGAGCCCACCGGGGAGCCTCTCCTGCTGGCTGCACACCGCACTGCTGAGGGTCCAACTGCTGCTTGCAGGTCCCACTCCTTCAAGTGCTTCTGGGGCAACTGCTCCCGCCCCTCTGGCCCAGCTCTTGCCAGCTCTTTGAAGCTCCTTCCTTGCGGTCCCTCACTGGTCTCCCCTGAGTCAGCCGCACTGCCCCTTTTATCCCCCTCCAGGTGACCCAAGGGGCCAATCAGGGGACACAGAGGGTCAGTCTCTGGGGCCTGATTGGTGAGTAAAGGGAATCCCAAGTCCTCCAATCATCTTTTATCCCTTCAAAACCTCTGGGCTAAGTCACTGCCAGCTAGCCCATCACAGTTGTCTGAAGTATTTTGATTGAGGTTATAGATTGACTTTAAAATATAGCTATTTAGAATCCAAAACACTTCCCCTGCAAGTTTATAACAATATTGAAAATAAGTAAAACTTGATCCCAAAAACTAAATGGCCAAGTCCTTTTAATAGCAAATAGATAGAAGATAATCAATCTCCTTGGAAATCATAGGCCCGGATTTTATTGTACTCACTTTACCTTTGTATTGCTGCATAGGATTGAATGGAATTACCCCGATCTATAACACTTAATATGAGAGAAAAATTATGTCTCTCTTTGTTACCTGGACGCTTCATGTTTGTAATTGTTATGAGCACTCCTAAGATCAGTAGAACAGAAAAAGTGTTTGTGTCATTTGTTTGTTGTGTGCCTTTGGAAATACTTTATGCATAATCTTTTTCACTGTTATTTGATGGCCAGATGTAGAACACTTGAAGACTGCTTTGGGGGAACCTCATGTGCATGCTCTTTGCAGAGCCTTAAAATAGGGTGTTTACCAGTAACAGCTTCAGTAAGCCTGAAATACACATGGAAATAGCAGCGAGCAGGCATGTGGATAGCTCTAGGCATGTTAGGTATTGGGGCTTTCAAACTTGCCCAAAAGAGCCTTTCTTAATAACACAGTGAAAGAACATAAAAATCCTTATTACAGAATGTGGCTATATTATTAAAAGTCAGAAAAATCTCAGAAAATTTATTTTGATTTTTTTCATCAAAAAAATTAGTGTCCCTTGAAAAAACCCTTATTGCTAGTATATTATTAAACCTGTAGGCATTGTGTAAGTCTAATTTGCACTGCATTATTGATAATATGAATTAATCACTTGTTTGTGAGAGTGACTAAAGAGTGAGATCATTATACTTTTCTCATGGTCACTTTTTGTTTTATTTTGCTTGTATTATGTTTAAATAAACCTAAGAGGTGTGTTTGCCTCTGTTTTTAAATAAATACAAAGATTTCAGTTCATGTCAGCTTCTCTAAAACCATTTTCTATTAAAAATAAAAGCTTCATTTTGGGCCTGTGTGATTTGATGCTGCTTATGTAATTGACACATGTATTTATTAAAAAAAACCAAACTAAAACCATGGCAAGAGGGACGGAAGCTATTACCATTAATATAGATATGCTGATGAGAGTCACAAAAATTAAGCTATATACTACATTAAGCTCCCCATGAGCATCTGATCTGAAAAAGCCTTTTTAGTGGCACTTATTAGTCAAAGCCACTTTACAGGACAAATGCAGAGTCTGTATCATCTGGTGCAATTGCTTTGATTGTAATGGTCTCTTGAGGGAAGTGGTTGGTATCCTCTCACTTGGGGGAAAAAAACAAGCAAAAAAACCCTCTAGAAAATGTACTGTAGAGAGTGACTGTATATTGGATTGGCTCTTTATTAATCCAGTAACTTTAAACATTCCACAGGCAAAATCCTGGATCTGATGAAGCCAACAGGAGTTTTGCCATTGACTTCAATGGGGTAGGATTTTACCTTATATCTGGCATTAACACTCCAGCACATGTAGCAACATGACATAATAATAACACAGAATAGATTAAATAATATTCGTATATCTTTATCTGAAAATCCAACAATAGTTCTATTGTGTACTGCAGCTCATTTCAGAGGTGGAAGGAAGGCTGCAAACTGGCTTACAGAGGGGTCCAGGAATATGATGGTGACACCAGACCAGTTCCTGTAAACAGGAAATAGAACCAGGATGTAAACTGGACTGCCTCCATGTTCAGTAATATCAGCTAAAAATAAATCTGTGGAATAAAGGTAGGAAGGCTGTCTTTGAAAGCTAGTTTCCAGATTTAAGTTTTGAAGGCCTTATTAGGAATAAAAAATTATAAAAAGAGTTTAAAACATTCAAATAAATAAGGTTCTGAAGGACATGAGTCACAATCTCTTTAATGCAATATTAAGATATAGATTTTAATAACAAAAATCTCATGATAAGATAAGCTGCATACATAAACATATACAATTTAAGACCTCGCCAATCATGCTTCAAGCTATAACAAGCACATGAATAACTGAAATCTAGCCTCTTTATTTAAGTCTTCTGAAATCTTAAAAACCAGATTCACAGAAGTTTAGGACTTGAAGGGACCTCGTGAGATTATCAGGTCCAGCCCCCCTGCTCTGGGCAGGAAAGACTGCTGGGGTCAAATAACCCCAGTGGGAGCCAGGAATAAATGAATTTTAAACTCAGTTCTGATGCTGACACTATTTTTGACCTGGAAGGTCACTTGAGCATGTTTTTAACTATGTGTCTCAATTTTTGGCTGTCCAAGTTTAGAATCTAGGATGCAAAAGTAACATTTAATCACTGGTAAATAGTCCAGTTTAGATTACTTTTCTACCTTTACTGGTGTTTTGAGGAAGATATTGAATAGAGAATTTAATTTTCTGGTAATATGGTGTCAGAGCAGCAGGAGGTGAAAATACACATTTAACTGTGACAATATCTTAAACTATTCACTATGCTCTGAAACATCACTTAAATTCAACCTGTCATAGGACAGTAGCGTAACTAGGGTCGGGTGACTGGGGCAGCCACTCTGGACATGGAAAAATAATTAGCTATTACTGCAGCTGCACAATCACACTAGCAGCATAGCAGTAGCCTGAGGTTGCTGCTGCTGTCATGCTGCTGTCCCAGACACTCAGCTGCTTTGTTACACCTCTAGCCACAAGGTGAGCTGCATCTGTAAAAAGTTAAAATCAACTACTACCTTGAGAGATAGGAGTTATCATTAAATAAAAGGCAAACATTTTTTCAGACATATTAGGCGCGTCTACACAAGATACTATGTCACTACAGCAATGCAGTGTCGGCGGGCACAAGCCGTGATGCTGATGGTACATCTCCATATAGATGAGCTATATCGCTGTAGCTCGTTGCTATGGTGATGCAGCATCTAAAAATTACCATGTGCCACCAGGACTGCACAGTACTGGCAGGTACTACGCAGTCATTTAGTATTTGGTTTAGCAGTACTAACAGTACCAAATGTGCTGTTAGGTCACGCGTGGACACACCCACTGAATGTGAAAAAGTTGCCCAATGGAATTGTGATTTTGGGCAGAATGGGTAGCTAAGGTCATAACAACTGATACCTTGACACTCTTGTTGCAAGAGTGGAGCTTGCATATAAACAGATCATTGTTCTAAATAGTGGAATATTTCCTATCCAAGAACCTGATGGAATAAACACACAATATGCAGAAGATTATAATGCAACAGTATATCCATTTTTCTTTGACAAGATACCTGATTTTTTGGACAAAGGTGTCATATCTCTGGATTTCACTAAGGCATTTAATATAGTACCACTTGGGAAATCATTAGTTAAGATGGAGATTAGTACAAGGATTGTAAAATGATTAAGAAACTAGCAAATAGAGATATAACAATGGATAACATTGAAAGATAATATTGAAATAGATAATACAATGGATAATATTGAAAGAGGAGGCACTGGGCTAGAGAAAATTTACTAGAGGGTTTCTTCATGGAACTGTTTGGGGACCAATTTTTTAATATTTTAATTAATGACCCTGGCACAAAAAGTAGAACCATGCTAATTAAGTTAGCTGGTGACACAAAATTAAAAGGCCTTGTCAATAAAGAGAAAAATCAGTATATTTTGCAGGAAGAACTAGGAAGAACTAGTCCTTGAGGACTGGAGTAATAGAAATGGGATGAAATTCAACAAGTACAAAATGTAAAGTTGTTAGGGCATAACAACATCATTTTCTGCTAGAAGCTGGAGGCTCTTCAACTAGAAATTATGGAAAATTAGGAAGATCTGGGTGTAATAGCTGATTGCAGGGGACTATGAACTTATGACAAGAAGGTTTCTAGCCATCTCAGAATGATATTTTGTAGAGGTGCACTGATACATCAGTCCCATGTTGGATTGGCACCAATGAAAGGAAAATTGAGAGTATTGGCAATCAGCTTTTTTTGCCAGATATGGCCGAGAATGTGGCCAATAAATGCCTCGTGCATGTGCACAGCTCCAGCATGCACTTGGCCAGGAGCATAGCCCAGCAGCTTGGAGAGCAACATTGGCTGGTAAGTCTGTTGTGGGGGAAGGGGCGGGGGGAGGGAAGGGGCATGGTAGGGGCAAATCGAGCCCCTGCAGTGAGGGAGGGAGGGGCCTGGGGCAGGCGCTGCTCAGCTGGGGTTAGGGGGGGTGCCAGACAGAGTCGCGAGTGGCTCATCTGGCGAGCGTGGGGCGTGTATGCCCTCCCAGCACTCCTGCTGCCTGCCCTGAGCTCAGCCCAGCTCAGCCCAGCCCCCACCAGGATGAGCCCGGTGCTGCTCCAGCCCATAGCAGCAGCCTGCCTTGCCCCTCTGCAGATCCAGGGGCACCCCTCCCATGCCTTCCCTGGATGCCTGCAGTGGCAGGAGCCACCTCCCCCTCTGCACCCTCAGATGAGCTGCTCACACCACAGCCCCACTCTCACTACATGGGCCTCAATCTGCCCTCCCCACTCTTCCCCTCCCCCTGCCCCTTCCCCCACAACAGACTTACCAGCCGGTTGTTGCTCTCTACACTGCCCAGCTGCATATCAGAATCGGATTGATATCGGCTGATATGGCTCCTTAAAAATTGGCCATTGGTCTCTGCCCAAAAAATCTCTATTGGTGCACCCTTAATATTTTGGAACTGCCTCGCAACAGGAGTTGTCAGTATAAAGAGTCAAGGGAATGTTCAGTTTTTTAAAATAACTATACAACATGGTTGCCTACAACAGCCTACAAGTTTCCATTCATATTATTTAAACCATTATATCTGATACAGTTAGCCTGATATTTTTGTTTTCAGTACCACTCATATCTAAGGCTTTTTGTAACGTTAATAGAAAGAAAAGGGTACTACCTTATCTCTTCAGTTCCAGGATACTGCTGTTTCAAATAGTACCATATTAGTTCACATTGCTTTGTAATCATACAGGCTAGCTATTAAACTTACTCCTTATTTAAATTAAAGCTTGCATTTGGTGTCATAGGGCTACATTAACCAAGTGGCCAGAAGTTGGACATCCAAGCCTTCTACCATCTGCATTCATGCACTCTGGTAAGAGACAGTAGGCAAGATTAACTCCAGCATGATTTTTTTCCTTTTCCCACACAAGTCCTCATGGGAAGAGCTAAAGGCATATCTTTGGGATGGGTCTGAGGACTCAGTGGAATTTCAAGGTGGGGTGTTTTTTGCTTGCTTTCAATTTACATAAGCATATCACTAAACTTGGAAGAAAAGAGCTTGTTGACAATCTCTATTTTTTCCTTATTGGTACTTACATCAAATTACACTCCCCATAGATGGAGTAAGCTAAATAATCACTTTTTATTTCAGGTAAGTGCAAAAGAGGTCAAATTAGCAGCCATAAACTATTATATCTAGGTACATTGCATGAAGGCAATTTGTTATGCACTTGCATAACAATTGTGTACTTGCTAGATAGTGTGCATGATGCACTGCCGGATGCATGTTTCTTAAAGAGTTCTCTTTCTACATATGATTTTTTTAATACAGCTGTCAACCACATTAATAACATGAAAAATCCAACAGTCAGTGCCACCTGGATATCTGATACTGTCCTGGAGACTTTGTGCCTATAATTGAAGAATTAATTATACTTATCAATAAATGTAGGTTTTCTACCTGTAACTGATAAAATATGCATATTTAATGTAACATGTAAGCAAAGAGGAGTACGGTCGTACATCCATGTTTATAAACTCCTTCAGAACAGTATGTGTGAGAGACAACAGTTGAATGGAAATTATGGAGAGAGAGTGCACTGTAGCATAGTTGCATAAGGTATGTATTTCAAGGGAAACTAAAAGTATAGTACATACAGATTTCAAAACAGGCTTTGCACCTAAGATGATTATGCCACATGTCAAAAATGCTGAAGACCTAACTTGAAAATCTTGAAGTATACAACAGTGCTGCACTACTTGTACTTTGTGACAACAACAGTCCCAAACAGGATTTGAGATATATGAGGTGAATCTGTTTAATTTATATTTCTTGTAGTTACGGTATATGCCTTATGGCATGATACTTAGTTAATTTATCAAAAACTATATCAAATTAGCATATTGTAGCCATATACAGGTAACTAGCCACAGACTTCCTTGAATACCCAGGCCATAAAATTGCTACCCTGATCCATCAATATTGTTCTGGGCAGCCCCACATGGGAGATTTTCAGCAGTTCTTCCACCACCTTTCCCACACACACTGTTCTCATGGGTACCGCCTCTGGATACCAGGTGGCATAGTCCACCAGGACCAAAATATATTGGAACCCTGCACTACGTTGGAGCAATGGCCCTACAATATCCACCACCACCCACTCAAAAGGCTATTCCATGAGTGGCATGGCAACCAACGGGACACTTGGTGGTCATCCCAGTTGTTCCAGTTGGCACTCAGGGTAGGACCAGCAAAACTGCCCTACCTCCTGCCAGATCCCCAGCCAAAAAACCTAAGAGGAGTTCTCGAGTTTTATCCACTCCTAATTGGCCTCCTGTGAGGAACTCATGGGCGACTCTTAGCAGGGCCCTCTGGTACCTTTTTGGCACTAGGAGTTGGGTGACTTCCTTCCCCAGCCCTCGCCCATGGTTTACTCAGTACAATATCCCCAATTTTACCTTGAACCAGGGCACCATCTGAATCAGGTCAAGCCACACCACTTCTACTTCTACAGCAGTGTTGCCTCCTTCATATACCCGCCAGAAGCTGTCCTCCTGGGATTGCTCCAATGTGAACTGCCCCATCTCTAGATCCCAATCCACATCAATCTCCATCCTTCCGGCCGGTCCTCCAGTGCTCGTGCTCAGCAGATTTGCCCAAGAGCCCTTCTGCCTTGGGCCCCAGCCAAGATGTCTTTTGCTGTGTGAGGGTGCCCAACAACTGCTACAGGTGGGGCCAATCGCAACCCAACAATACTGGGTTAGCCAAGTGTTTAGCTAGGCATGCCAACACCTTGGTGGGTATGCCCATCAACCGTCAGCTACACCCAGGCTCTCTTATAGGTCTGGGGTTTGCCATGCTTCTAGCAATCCATTTCCTGCACCAGTCCTTGCTGCACCACCATCCACATGGAGCTGGTATCTACTAAGCCAGTCACTTGTTGGCCTTTGAGCCAGGCCTTGATGTTGATGTGGGGCCCACCTGCAGTGCGGCCCAGTTTTCCCTGAATGAGGCCTGTCACAAAACCCACACTCCAACTCCTCTATAGGGTGGGCTTTTATCCATGGGAAGGTTCCTTTACCTGGCTTGCTTCACAGACTCCTCCTGTGCTTCCCTGGAGGCAACTATGGGTGTAGTGCCCAGGTTTTCCGCACTGAAAGCAGAGACCACCTGACCCCATCAGGACTGGCTGGGGCATAGTCTTGCCCCAAAGGGAGGGAACCCCAACTTTCTTAGGTCCCAAGTGTGTTCCCCCCCACTCCAGGATGTGTTCATGCCCTGCTGCCAAAAAATCCTCCACCAGCTTCAGGGCTTCCGACACTGATTTAGGCTGGTGCTGCTGCACCCATGTTTCATAGTTTCATAGTTGGTAGGGTTGGAAGGGACCTGAGCAGATCATCAAGTCCGACCCCCTGCCATGGCAGGAAAGAGTACTGGGGTCAAACGACCCCATTAAGGTGCTCGTCTAACCTCCTCTTAAAGACCCCCAGGGTAGGAGCCAGCACCACTACTCTTGGAAGTTGGTTCCAGATCCTAGCCACCCTGACAGTGAAGTAGCGCCTCCTGATGTCTAGTCTGAATCTACCCTCTGCCAGCTTGTGACCGTTATTTCTAGTCACTCCTGGTATTACTCAGGGGAACAGGGACTCCCCCAATGCCTGCTGGTCCCCTCTGACTAGTTTGTAACAGGCCAGTAGATCCCCCCTCAGCCTTCTCTTGTGGAAGCTGAACAGGTTCAGGTCCCATAGCCTCTCCTCATAGGGTCTGCCCTGCTGCCACCTGATCATGCAGGTGGCCCTCCTCTGAACCCTCTCAATGCTGTCCACATCCCTCCTGAAGTGCGGCACCCAGAACTGGATGCAGTACTCCAACTGTGGCCTGACCAGTGCCGCATAGAGGGGGAGGATCACCTCCTTGGACCTGCTTGAGATGCATCTGTGGATGTATGACAAGGTGCGGTTGGCCTTCCTGACCGTGTCCCCACACTGCCAGCCCATGTTCGTTTTGGCATCAGTAATGATTCCAAGATCCTTTTCTGCCTCTACACTGACAAGAAGGGAGTTCCCCAGGCTGAAGGTATCCTGCTGGTTCTTCCTCCCCAGGTGCAGCACCTTGCACTCGTCAGTGTTGAAACCCATCCTGTTCTTATCTGCCCACCCCTGAAACCTGTCTAGGTCCAATTGCAGTCTATTCCTTCCTTCTAGCATGCCCACATCCCCCCACATCTTAGTGTCATCAGCAAATTTGAATAGGGTGCTTTTTACCCCCTTGTCCAAGTCACTGATGAAGATGTTGAACAACGTGGGTCTGAGGACCAAGCCCTGCGGGACCCCACTGCCCACATCCCTCCAGGTCAAAAATGACCCATCCACCACCACTCTCTGGGTGTTGCCCTCCAGCCAGTTAGCGACCCATTTGACTGTGTAGGTGTCGATGCCACAGTCCCCTAGTTTTTTAATGAGAATGGGGTGAGAGACGGTGTCGAAGGCCTTCCTGAAATCCAGAAAGACTACATCCACTGCTAGCCCTGCGTCTAAGGATTTTGTGACCTGGTCATAGAAGGCCACCAGGTTGGTCTGACAGGATTTGACTCCCCCTTCTAAATCCCAAAAAACTGTCCTAAAACTATAATCTGCATCACCTGCTCCAAGCCCCTGCCTTGAGGCTACAACCACCGGCACGCCTCATCCCAAAGCAAATGAACTAACTGGCAGGGGCTTAATGCCCCAGGGGCTTTTTTGCCCTGAAATCTTTGACAATGCAATTTCTCGGCTACCTCCAACCATTGGAGGATAGCATCCTTCACCCAGGCATTATTGGCAGCATTGGCCAGTGGTATCACTCCTTAAGCCCTCTGGGCTTCCCCAGTAAGCAGCAGCCCGAGCCAGGATACCCAAGTAATTCAGAGCCACTGATTCTGGGCAGCCATTCACTCACTCAAAGGTCTCCAAAAAGAGTTCCAGATCATCATCCTTGGTCATCAAGGGCATCCCTGTGGGCCTTAGGCCAGCCACTGAGGCTCCTGCACTCTGCTCCAGGATCTGCACCATGGTGCTCCTACTCTCCTTGATGGCCCCCTTTAGCTGCTCACTGGCTTGTACCTGCAGTTGTACCAAGCCAGCCATGTGAGCCCCTTGCTGTTTGGTCTGCACAGCCATCGCTGCCTCCTGCTACAGCAGAAACTGCAGCACCTGCTCCATGGCACCAGCCAGGGCCTAACTCCCATCACTCGCAGTCTCCCCTGGACAAGTGGGTTCAGGTTCCACTCCTGGCACCACTTGTGAGTCTGGCGGGCAGCCGTGACTCTGAAGGGGTGCTGCTGGACATGTTGGGTTAGGTGTACTGACACACCCTGCCCCGCCACTTTTCACTCTAGCTGCGGTGGGTTGGCCGAGGATCCATGGACCAGGACCCTGGCCTCCCTGAGCAGCCAGCCTGAGACTTGCCCCCAAAGCTACAGGTTTCTTCCCAGGACCTGGGCTCCCAGTCCCAGGTCTATAACTGGAAAATGCAAAAGTAACACTAACAAAATAAAAAGAGCTGAACTTATCCTTGTGCTGGTCTTCTGGGGTCTCCGTAGTGTGTCCTCCATGATGCAGTCCAGGTGCCTCAGCCACCCTTACCTGGGCATGGGCCTTGAGGCCCAGAGCCTTGGCAGGGTGAGGGAAGCCATCCAGGGACCATGCCATCTGCATGCACACCTGGTAGCATTGCTGGCCCCTCGCTCCTGGGAGACCTCTTTGGCAGCTCTTCTGGCTGCTGGCCCCTTGCCTCCAGGATATCTCTTCTGGCTGCTCTTATCTCCCTCTATTACAGGGGTGGACCCTTCCACCCTGCCTGGGTGGCCAGGCTTCCAATTGCCTGCAGCTAGGGACACTCCCCCTGCCAGGGCTGTCTACTGAGGCTGTGCCTGCTGCACCGACTTCTGGCCAGCTGGTGCACAGCTCCGTCCATTTTGGATCAGTGCAGGGGAGGTGCTATCCTGGGTTGAAAGTGGTTTAGACATGCTCCTCCCCATGATTATGGGGACCAACTCTGTTGCACATGGCTAGGAAGCCTCCCAGAATATGATACACAGAAAAAATATTCCATAAACTGAAATCCATATATGGCTAGATGTATAGGCTATCTGAGTGGAAAGGCCAGCATAATCTGTTGAATCTTTCTCCTGGATTTTATTCAGTTTATTGAGGGACCAAGATTGCAGGAAGCAAAAGAAAAATACAGTAGGTGCATTGGGTAACTAAGTTTGGAAAGAATCAGCAAATCATCAGGATCAGTTTTGGAAAGAATCATATTTGGCAGTTAGTACACTGCAAACAGGTGTTTCTACCAAGGAATACTCCATGCAATTGCTAGCAAAAATATGGAAAACCTGACCATATCTAGATGCACATAGAAGGCTACTAAAACAGAACACTACAGGAACTAACTGTCTTGCCTTTTGTTTTGATCATGCTGCTGATTTTGTTATAGACTCCAATGGGAACAGAAGGAAGCCCTGGAAGTTGTCCAAGATACATCCACAAAGGGTGTCCAATAAGGTCAATAAAGTTACACCAATGTAAAACTGGTATGACAGCATAAAGAATCAGGCTCTCTGTTTCTTTAAGGTATTCCCAGTTCCCTGAACTATGGGACAGCTTCATTCTGGCTGGTAACTTAACATTGTGGCTCTGGCCCATTTTGACCGAAAGAATCTGAAGTATGTATTGTCTTCCTTGATTTCGGCTGCCCACTGAAATGGAGAGCCACGCACAACACGGTAAACTAAACACAGGTTTTAAACAGGCTTCTCTAATACACTCTGCTTTAGCAATTGAACCTAGCACATATAGTGACCAAAAAGTTGTGCAGTATCTCAATCACTTCCTGTGCCTGCCTTAAAGGGACAGCGCACAGTTACATAACTCTTTGAATACAATACACACTGAGTAAACAAAGGAACTTAGAGATACTTTTCGTAATACAACTGCCTAAAAGCAGCATGAGGAGATGTCATAATCCTTCCACTCTTTTGATTTTAATCTTCTCCTTTTTCTGGAGTGACTATGGCTTTATTGTACTTGAAGGAACAGCTGGTTATCATGCTTGTGTTGGTAGTCATTAAATTGTCTCTTGAATTGTATTGTATATCATTAAATATTTGTAAATAATTATATCAGTGGTTGAAAAGGGTTTGTAAGTGTAACAGGGCCCTCCCTGCTGGAAAGCCCCATTTCGTCTCCTAGGAGAGACAGGTGAGGCTTACACTACTGGGCACGGCAGGATTCCAACACTCAGACGTGGCACACAGGTAGCACTATGTGCCAGGGTTACATTTTTATTGTAATAGGAGTTCCTGTCTTAGTCTCACATTCATCTAACTCTGTTTAATTTTGTCCTGATTGATATCTCTGGAAACGTTAAGAGACTGAGACTCTTTTGTAAATATTACTGATCTAGAGCCTTCTGCTCATTAATATCTGTGTGGGAGAAGTCTTTGATTACACAGGTAGGTTGTCAGTAATTCAGTACAGCCCTGACCATCTTAATTTGCTTTGGTTAATATTTGCTTGGCTATTTGTACATATTTTTCTACTAAGCCATTGGATTGTGGGTAATAATGGTGCTATTCATATGTGTGAAACCCTAGACTTTAGAAGTCTTTAAAATTCCTTATTATTAATTGTGGTCCATTATCTGAAGTGAGCTCATTGCAGATACCATGTCTGGCAGGTACTGCTAGGGTGTGATTTACTGCAGTGCTGATTAACAAAGTGCTTAGCCGACTCACTTGGAAAAAACATCTGAAATGATCAGCTATCTGCAGGTAATTATTTCCTCTATGTTCAAATACATCAGTTACTTATTACTGTCTGGCTCTGCCAGGAATTAGCATAGGTTTGTTGCAATTCTGTCTACAGTGCTCCACACAAAGTAACAATCCCTGATCATTTCTTCTATGTGTGCCTTTATGTTGGGGCAATAAAGTGTCTCTCTTGTCCATCTTTTTCTTAGAACCACACCAGAATGCCCATCCCAAATTATTTGGATGCATTTTCTTTGGAAATGCTATTTTATCCTCTGTCAACATTACTCAGTTCTCCAGTCAACTGTTTTTCCATTCCAAAAGTGTCTAATAGTCAAGGAAACCTGCAGTTTTTATTCTGGCTACCCTGACTTAATTGTCTCTTTTATGATTTGTTGCACCATCATTTTGTTTCTCTCACTCTTTTTGATGGCTAATTTGTAGATACTGGTTAAGAGCTGCTATGGTACCCGTTCCTCTAAGGTTTATTCATCTTTTGTGTCTTATCCTTCTATGAAATAGCCCAAGACAGTTTTTCATGAACTTCTCTCCTAAAATTGTACTAATTTTCAAGTCATACCTTTGTAGCTTTAAGATCATGCATCTGAAGTCAGGGTGGTGCTAAAGATTTGTGAAGAATGTCCTCTAAAGGTTTGTGATCTGTTCTACCTTAGCATGGCCATGTATGTACTGATAAAATTTCTGGTATCCAACAAATAAGTCCTGTCCTGTTTGAGCATATTTTGCTGCACCGATATCAGCACTCTTGATCTGCATTCTTCTGGAGCTTCTTGCTGCCAAAAAGCTGCTCCAGGTACCAGTTGTGAAGTGTCTATGTGTAGTGTTATTTCCTTGTTTTGAAGAGGAGGGTGCACATCATACTTAAGAAGCTCTTGTTCAGACTGCTCTCCTGATTCCAATTGCTATGCTTTTTCCTCTAGCTATCATAGAAGCACTGTGATTTCTTCTACTCAGGTAGGTAGGAAGCTCCAGTATGGTTTTCAGCTCTTTTGGTGAGACTGGTGCTTTAACTGCTTTATTATTTTCTCTTTATTTGAACCTAGTTTGATGCCTCCATTTTCTAAGATGAGTCAAAGTAGTTCACTCTGTGTTGATTTGTTTTTTGTTATGATTCAGTTTTACGTTGCCTTCCCTTCATGTTAAAGTAGTGCTAACAGGTTTTTTGTCATACTCCTCTCTAGCAGGGCCATATATTGATCTGATCTGCCTAACTGTAGGTTAAGTGTCCAATACCTTGATTACGCCTCCTGCAGAGAGCTTATAAAGGATGGTATCTAATATGTAATGTTCCCAGGCTATTGCTTGGTTTACACAGATGAGTTAACAGACAAGCGTGGACATTTCGTTCCCCGGGGACAAGTAGCAGCTGCGGAAGTGTACCACTGCTACTTGTCCCTGGGTAATGCCCGTGCCATGTGTGCTCTGGCGTATGGCCAGTTACCTCAGGGGCAGTAGGGGAGGCTGGGGCCAGCACTATGCTGGCCCCAGCAGCCTTACCCGGGGTCCTGGGGGCCTCCCAGGGCTGCAGCTGTGGTGATCCTGCCAAGAGGAGCCTGGCCGGCAGCTGCAGTGCCGCACGGCCGGGCTCATCTGGATGTGCCCAAAGAGCCTATCTGTATCCAAAGGTATGATCCTGCCTTAGGCAGGGGGTGATGGGGATTGGACTAGATGACCTCCTGAGTCCCTTCCAATCCTACTTTTTACAATTCTATGATTCTGGATCAAATCAATAATTTCCTTTTCTACTACAACCATTGAACTAACACTAATTGGCTCCTCTGCCTTTTCAGTTATAGTCATTTGTATCCAAGAATTGCTTCTCCAGTTTGGGCCTCATTGTTAATAGAAGTCATAGCAATACATCCGCTACTGGCCCTGCATTTGTGGATAGTTTGATTTTGCAATGTCCCAGTAAACATCCCATGTCTTCAGCATAGCAGGAAGTAATTTCTTAATTTCCTCTGCTGTGAGAGATCATTTTATAGCTTCCACTGCCATTTAGATTTTTATCAAGCATAATGATCTTAAAGCTTTCAGTTCCAGTATTAGTTTTGCTGACATATTCATTACCTAGTTTTTTATATTTTTTCTTGAACCTGCATTTAATATTGAAGCTCCCTCTGATGCAGAGTGGATCTTTCCATATCCTCCTAGTTTTGCTGATGCAAGTAATGTTAGCATTATGCTGTAGTCTTTTCCTACATAAAGGGATACAATAAATTTATGGTATGGCAACAATTGTGTGTGTTGTGGGTATTTCTTCTGGATCTATTTAGGTACAAATGCTTCATTGTTTTACTTTTTCTTATTTTCTGATGTAGCCTAAGATAATTATGTTACTGACACTGAACTGTTCACTGTAGAGGACTTTTCCAGTTGCATGTACTGAGTGTACTGCACTTTCCTGGTTTCCTATAAACCACACTCATACAAAATGGTTTGATATGTTGCACTTTGTGCACATCTTCCCTACTGTTGGGCATTCTTTTTGCTTTGCATGATGCAATTCATATTGCATCTGTGCCTCTCCTACATATTTATCTATTATTGCCGTAAGTGCTCAATGCCCTGCTGTTATACCTTTATTTGTGCATGCTTGATTGCTGATTGTACTTCTCTGTTTTATCACATACAGGTCACAATGGGTGCTCTGAGCACTTTCAAGTGCTCCGTGGAGGTCTCATATGCTTTGGATATTCTAATGCTAACTTGTCTTCCATTAGCATTTTGTTTGAATTTTAATCCATTAAAGTCCTAGTCTTTATTATGTCATCCCCAGCTGCAAAAGCAAAGTCTTCCAATATCAAACAAAGTTGGGTAGCCACTTTTTCAGTAGGTCCCTAATATGTCTCATAGATATTTTTTCTTTGTTTGGAGGTTTTTACTTTAAAAAACGATGGTCTCAAAGAGTTTTAGCAGCCAGTTCAATTTTTCCTATTTGCTTCAATGAGCTTTGCTCTAGAGATGGGCTCTAGAGACAGCCTCTAGAGAGCCACATATTCTGCAAATAACCCAGCCTTTTCTCCCAATACATATTAGAAAGTGAGTAGCTTTCTGAGCTGCAGACCACTCATCTGTCTCCGATTCTGAATGATCAGTTTTACTAACTTCTTCTAGTTTTTCTAGTTCTCTGCAACACTTCCAGCTTCAGAGTCCAAAAGTGGCACATTTCTTGCATTGTTCATCATAAAAGCTGTAGATCAGCGATTCTGAACCAAGGATGCTGTGAGGTGCTGTTTAATATTTAGAGCAGTGGTTCTCAGCCTTCTCAGTCTCAAGGCACCCGTTATCAAACTTGAAGCGCTTCTCCATAACTTTTGTGAATTGAGCAGCACCTCATTTCAAAAGCTAACTTAGTAATTACTATGCTTACCTCCTTGCAGAGCAGGAAAGCAGGGGGCATGGGGGAGCAGCCAGACAGGGATTGCCTGAGTCTGCCCTTATCTGCTGATCTTCCTCCACCTGCAGCCTAAATCTGCCTGTATTTGCTTATCTCCTCACACTTCCTGCGGCACCTTTCAAATGATCTTGCAGCACTCTGGCACCCTGGTTAAGAATCACTGATTTAGAGTGTTAGGTATGCAACCACCCACGCATGATACACAAGATAACCCTGGGGATTTCAAATAGGAAGTCAAAAACACTCTGACCTGTTGTGGTCTTTCTGAACTCTTTGCAACAGTTGAGTTGTTGTATTATTTTTCCACAGTCAAAAAATGAGTGAAATCTAAGAGCTGGTATTTTCCAAGGGGTGTCTTGAGTCTAGAGAAAGGTGCCTTGAGTCTAAAAATGTTGAAAACCACTGTTTACATTTTTTTGTTCTGACACTGTATACAGTCTTGCTTTTAGATTGACACAGAATCACAGAAATCATAGAAAATTAGGGTTGCAAGGGACCCCAGGAGGTTATCTAGTTCAACCCCCTGCTCAAAGCAGAGCCATCCCCTAATATATCATCCCAGCCAAGGCTTTGTCTACCCAGGTCTTAAAAACCTCTAAGGATGGAGATTCCGCAGCCTCTCTGGGTAGCCTGTTCCAGTGCCCAGTGCCTGGTGGTCACACAGCTCCTGTACTGCTTCAGCTCTAGGTGCTCTTTCCTCTTCTGCCACACCTTTGTTGGAATCATTAGACTGTGAAAAGACAAGCTGCCCAAGGGTCCTAGAGCAAACCCTAGTCCATCTTCTAGCCAGCGTGTCCCTCTCATCAGCCTCTTCTGGTCTCAATCCTGCCCTCATCTAGATAGCCCCTCCTGGCCTGTCTGTACCTCAGGGCACTAATTGCCTTAAGAGCTAGCTTCCGCCTTCATGTCCTTTGTCCTTTTTCTCTCATTGAGCCTTCTAGTCTAGGCCCACTATGCTGGACCTGGCTTCTGGGCCCTTGTCCCACCTGCTTTGGCTCAGGGCCCTATGTCCCAGTATCTCAGCCTTGTTTGGCCCTGCTGGGCCCCCTGGCCCTGTCTCCACCCTGCTCGGATACTGCTCGGATACCTCTTCCACCCTGACAGTTCCATTCCAGTCTACCAGGAACTCATCTGAAGCCTTCCTGCTCAGGACCTCTTCCCCTTCCAGGACCAGACTGCCTTCCCTAGCTCAGACCCTGGGCTTATATGTTCCCAAAGCCCTGCCCCCTTTCACTCAGGTGACTTCCCCAGCCACCCACAGGAGTTCTCATTCTGAGCTTGAAAAGCAGTCTGCCTTTTCTCCTGCAGCTAACCTTGCTCGGCCGCCTGGGCTCTAGTGGATGCAGTTTCTCACTTAAAATAACAGAAGCCCTGAGCTCCCTGTTACACCTCCTAGTGAGAAAGTTCTTCCTGATATCTAATCTAAACTTCCCTTTCTGCAACTTGAGACCATACTCCTTGTTCTGTTATCCACCAACACTAAGAACAGTCTAGCTCTATCCTCTTCATAACCACCCTTCAGGTAGTTGAAGGCTGCTATTAAATCCCCTGTCTTCTCTTCTCTAAACTAAATAAGCCAAGTTCCCTCAGCCTCTCCTCAGAAGTCATGTGCCCCAGCCCCTGAACCATTTTTGCTGCCCTCTGCTGGATTCACTCCAATTTGTTTATATCTTTTCTGTAGTGAGGGACCTAAAACTGGACACAGTACTCCAGATGTGGCCTCACCAGTGCCAAATAGAGGGAAAGAATCACTTCTTTTAATCTGCTGGCAACGCTCCTACCAATGCAGCCCAGTATGCTGTTAGACTTCTTGGCAAAAACAGCACACTGTTGCCTCATATTCAGCTTATTGTCCACTGTAACCCCCAGGTCCTTTTCTGCAGAGCTGCTGCTTAGACAGTTGGCCCCCAGTCTGTACTGGTGCATGGGAATGTTTCATCCTAAATGCAGGACTTTGCACTTGTCTTTATTGAATTTCATGAGATTTCTTTTGGTCTGGTCCTCCATTCTGTCTAGGTCTCTCTGAATCCTAGCCCGGCACCAGTGGCCCTCTCACTCCAAAGCCCACGTCCCCAAGAAGCAGAGGCAGGCCACCCTGGACCAGTGGGGGAAAGACAAGAGACAAAGCAGGGCATGTTCTGAAGGTGAGCAAGGTCATCCAGAGCATTGGGGAGATGCTTGCTCTGGATGGACAGCCCTTCTCCTTTGTTGAACGTCCAAGGTTCAGGCGGCTCATGGCGCTCATGGCCCCATCCTACAAAGTGCCAGCATGCACCACCATTAGCAGAACAGCGGTGCCCTCCTATATGAGGCATGCAAGGAGTACTTGAAGGAGGAGCTGTGGAAGGCAGGGCTGCAGGCAGCTTTGCGCTTCACCTTGGACAACTAGAGCAGCCGGGGTGATGATCATGCCTACTAGGCCTGTGTGAAGTGGAAAGTATTTGCTTTGGATTCGGTGATTCAGAGGGACAGTGATTCGATTCAGTGATTCAAGTCAGTGTCCCGATTCAATTCTGTCGAAACTGAATCCAAAGATATTCGGCACCGAATCTTATTTGGCCATAGACTATACAGGGAGGCAGTGCTGGCGGGAGCAACTGGGGGAGCAGTTGGATGAGCTGTGGCTTGAGCCAGTAGCCCTAGGAGAAGCCATGGCTTGTCTGGCTGCTCCCCCAGCCATCCCCCAACTGGGGCAAGGCAGGCAGTGCTGGAAGTCCCGGGAGAAGCTGCAGGGGTTGGGGGGAATGATTGGGGAGCTGGGGAAATGATTGGGAGCTGGGGGATTGAACCAGGAGCTGGGGAATTGAACTGGGAGCTAGGGGAATGAACAGGGGCTTCCCCCCAGCTCCTGGTTCAATTTCCCAGTTTCTGGTTTGAACCCCCAGCTTGGAGTCCTGGCTGATTAAAGCCTAGACCTGTAAGATATTTGAGAGGCCTGAGGTTTACTGGTTGCAGTGGAGGGTGAGAACAGCCAGGCTTTCTGCTGCAGGAGCGCCGTGGCTGCAGCTGCTGGAGGCGCCCAGGTTCCCAGGTAAGGTTGCTAGAGGCAGCACAGTTGCTGGCCCCAGCCTCCGCTACCCCACTCAGGGTAACCTGCTATGTGCCAGAGCGCATGTGGCATGGGCATTCCCTGAGGACAAACAGTAGCAGCACAAGGTGTGCCATTGCTACTTGTCCCTGGGGAAAAACAAGAACAGGCAGGTGGCTCAGATCTGATTTGAGGTACCCTCGACTGGTCTGTGCTGGGGCCAGGACCCAAAGGTGGGTTGAAGGGCCAGAGGCCCACTGCGAGGAATGCCCAGAGCAAGAGCCTCAGGATTCTGAATGGCCTGAAGGTGGGGTCAAAGCCTAAGGGGGAACCAAAGGTCCCAGAGAGGGGGCCACAGCTGGAGAGGGTGAAGGATGCAATCTGCGAGGCATGGGTCACTGTGTAGGGGAGGTATGGCGCTGTGGGATGGATGT
>NW_005842940.1:24534-44935 GCF_000455745.1 Alligator sinensis
CGGAGGTGGGAGGGGGGGAGAGACAGGCGGGGGGGGGGGGAGGGGTATGTAGTAGTATAGAAGTGGAGAGGTACTTGGGAACTCAGATGTCAGGCAGGTTACAGTGTGTCATAAATCCAATGTCTATAATGAGTCCATGGGTTTTTGTATCTAAGTGGCTGATGAAGTGAAGTTCAGTTTTGTTCAATGTCTTCATCAACAACCTGGAAGATGGCATAGAGTGTACCCTCAGCAAGTTTGCAGATGACACCAAGCTGAGGGGGAATTGTAGATATGCTGGAGGGTAGAGCTAGGATTCAGAGTAACCTAGACAAATTGGAGGATTGGGCCAAAATAAATCTCATGAGGTTCAATAAGGACAAGTGCAAAGTCCTGCACTTAGGACGGAACAATCCTATGTACTGCTACAGGCTGGGGGCTGATTGGATAGGCAACAACTCTTCAGAAAAGGACTTGGGGGGGTTACAGTGGACAATAAGCTGAATATGAGCCGGCAGCGTGCCCCTGTTGCCAAGACGGCTGATGGCATACTGGGCTGCATTGGTAGGAGTGTTGCCAGTAGGCCAAGGAAAGTGATTATTCCCCCCTATGCAGCAGTGGTGACGCCACATTTGGAGTACTATGTCCAGTTTTGGGTCCTTTACTACAGACAGGATGTTGACAATTTGGAGAGAGTCCAGCAGAGAGCAACAAAAATGGCTAGGGGACTAGGGCACATGACTTCTGAGGAGAGGCTGAGGGAACTGGACTTATTTAATTTAGAGAAGAGAAGACCGAGAGGGGATTTGATAGCAGCCTTCAACTACCTGAAGGATGGTTACAAAGAAGATGTAGCTAGCCATCCTCTAGCTAGCAGATGACAGAACAAGGAGCGATGGTCTCAAATTTCAGCAAGGGAAGTTTATGTTAGATACTAGGAAAAACTATCTTACTAGGAGGGTAGTAACGCACTAGAACAGGTTACCCAGAGAGGTTGTGGGAGCTCCATCCTTGGAGGTTTTTAAGACCCAAGTAGACAAAGCCTTGGCTGGGATGATCTAGTTGGGGCTGGTCCTGCTTTGAGCAGGGGTTTGGACTAGATGACCTCCTGAGGTCCCTTCCAACCCTAATTTTCTATGTTTCTACAATTCTATATATGTTCTGAACAGTCTGGAATGTGTTAAATGCGTTTGTGATGGGCTGGCTGGCAGTGACTTAGCCCAGGGGTTTTGAAAGGGCAAAAGATGATTAGAGAACTTAGGATTCCCTTTCCTCACCAATCTGGTAACGATTTGGCCCAGGGGTTTTGAAGGGGTAAAAGATGATTGGAGGACTTGGGATTCCCTTTCCTCACCAATCAGGCCCTAGAGACTGACCCTCCGTGTCCCCTGATTGGCCCTGTGGGTCACCTGGTGGGGGATAAAAGGGGCAGTGCGGCTGACTCAGGGAGAGACCAGCGAGGGACCGCAAGGAAGGAGCTTCAAGGAGCTGGCAAGAGCTGAGCCAGCGGAGCGGGAGCAGTTGCCCCAGAAGAGCCTGAAGGAGTGGGACCTGCAGGCAGCAATGGGGTCCTCAGCAGTGCAGCGTGTGGCTGGCAGGAGAGGCTTCCTGCTGGGCTCCGGGATCCCCTACAAGAGGCTGTGGCCAGCAGGAGAGGCTCCCCACCTCCAGCAAGATCTGAGCAGCGACCTGAGAGGTTCCCAGCTCTGTTTCCAGCTCCTCCAATCAGAGGCCAGGCAGCTCGACACGAGGCCGGGGCTCCAGGAAGGTGAAGACCCCTAGCAGTTTGGAGCAATACCAGCACTGGTGGCTGTGTGGCAGTGTTTCTGCCTACCATGTGGGCATTTGAGTTTAAGTCCCAGCTTTGGTGACTTGGCGTAAATGAGCTAACAAGGAGAAATTCCTCTTGTAGTGGAAAGGGGCCATTGTGTTTCCCCCCCTTCTCCCCCTCCAGGTACCTAGGCCCTATATTCCTTGTAATTTGTCATTTTGTATATTGTGCCTTTTGTATTTCCAGTAATACCAACCAGTATTGTTTGTTCTGCTGTTTGTGTTTTACATTTTGGTTAACCCCATCTTTTGCCAACTGGATGTATATGTCTATGATTGTAAGTGTCTAACCTTTGTTGAATCCTGCCCCTTCGGGGCATTGTAGTGTCCCCTATACCCCCCTGGTTTATACCGGTTATATTCGCAGTATTGTTCCCTCATTAAAAGGTCTATGGTTAAGTTCCCATTGGTGGTCTGGCTCTGCTCTATAGGGGGAAGAGAGTCCCTACACCTCCCACAGTGCTTGTGCACCTGCTTTGATCCATTCAATTTGAGAGGGGGTACCTCTTGGAGTACTGCCCGGGTTACACGTTAAAGCAACCAAAACGTTAGCCTGCATCCACAGATGCTTCTCAAGCAAATCCCAGGACATCGTTCTCCCCTTGTACCTGGCCTTGGTCCAGTTTTGGGCTCCATAATTCAAAAAGGATGTGGAGAAGCTTGAGAGAGTCCAGAGAAGAGCCATGCGCATGATCAGAGGTCAGGAAAACAGACCTTACGACGACAGGCTGAGAGCTATGGCGCTCTTTAGCCTGGAAAAGCGCAGGCTCAGGGGTGACCTGATGGCCATCTACAAGTTTATCAGGGGTGACCATCAGTATCTGGGGGAATGTTTGTTCACCAGCGCACCCCAAGGGATGACGAGGTCGAACAGTTATAAACTACTGGAAGACCATTTCAGGCTGGACATAAGGAAGAATTTCTTTATTGTCCGAGCCCCCAAGGTCTGAAATAGCCTGCTGTCGGAGGTGGTTCAAGCACCTACATTGAACACCTTCAAGAGTAAATTGGATACTGATCTTGCTGGGATCCTATGAGCTCAGCTGACTTCCTGCCCCTCAGGCAGGGGGCTGGACTCAATGATCTTTGAGGTCCCTTCCAGGCCTAATGTCTATGAAATCTATGATTTAAATGTCTCTCTGAAATTTAGTAGGTAAGGACACCAATGGCCTTGGATTAGGTCTTAATGGTGTTTAAGTCCATGTCAACATTTAACAAATGCTTTTTGCATTCTATGAAAATGAGGTGTATAAATGAAATGTGCTCTTTTGACTGTTACACTGTGGCCATGCCTGCAATACAAAATGCAAAATAAGATGTTACAATAAATTAACTAAACATGCCCAGAAGACAGATTGACAGGTTAGAAAATGAAAGCTTCTGAAGTTGACATTTAAAAGCAAGAGGGGCAGCATGACAAAATAGACCCTGATGTTAGTTTCCCCATTCACTGAAATATTAAAAAGAAAGCCAATTTTCAACTCAATTATTTTAGAAGAAAAAAACTGTAAAAATCCCAACTATTATAAGAACATAAAACTGGGAGACATTAGTGGAGACTATTAATTGATCATGCTGAGAGATTATTAGCTATAGTATTACTATTCTATTCAGTCCTAGGGGATTTTAGTAATAGCATGTACATTAACATACACAAATAAATTATAAAAAGCTACAATTTATTTTAATGCAACTTCTAGTAATTCTTTAGTGCCTGTTCAGATTTCAATCAATAGGAAAACTCTGGTAGCAGAATTGCTAAATATTCTTTTTTCTTCTGAAAAGTCTCCTTTTGCAGAGCTTAAAGAAGGAACATTTTTTAAAAGAAGGAAAAATGAAGATTTTCAGAGTTATTTAGTCTCTGCAGTCCTGGTTTTGGTGGCAGATGCAATATTGTGTTTAATAGGTGAATTTCTTCAGTTCTTTTCTCCTGAGGGACTCAGCCTTGGGTGCAGCAGCTGAAAGTGTTTTTGGAATGCTGAAACTGAGGTTCTTAAAGTGTCTACACATGCTTTTTTAAAGGTGACATGAGATAGTTAAAGATCTGCTTCTGTTTTTGCTTTACTTAATTACTGTTTGTGATGAAAATTAAAGCATCCCAAAGTTTTATTGGACATAACCTAATCAGTACATATTCTCCTGTGACTGCACCATTACCTGGACCAGCAGTGTTCAAGTCAAATCAAAATAAAAGGTCTACACAAGCCTACGAACTAGCACAGTTAAGGCACAGATTAGTATCTATGCAAAGGAGCATCACAGATTGCTGCCTTTGATTTACTAGTCCAAATGGCACGATGTCTGTTACAGAAAGGTCAACAGGAGGTGATCTTTGGTACGAGTCCAGAACAGGGCTTGAACTATAGCAGAGGTCTTAACCACATTGCTACCACATCCATAATGCAGCATTCACTAACTATAGCTATATAACAGAGTTGTGGCAGCTGCAGAGCTTGATACAGAGATAAATCCTCTGGCAACTCTCTGTATGATGTTCAATTCCCTTTAAAAGTGGATCCTGAATTTTGCAAAGCAGAGTGCAGAAGCAGCAACCAGTAGTGGTTGCATCTCCCACTCCTAGCCTCCTCCCCTCCCCCATCATCAATTTGGAAGACCACTCCACGGGAGCAGCAGCTAGGGACTTTTTAAAGTCCCCAAAAAAGGTAAGAATTCCCTCCCTCCACCTGATCAGAGATATGTTCTCTCCACCACTTGCCACTGGCACTGTCTCTGCTGCCTTGGGGGCAAGGGGAGTTCCTGTCCCATACCAACTGAGCTATGCAGGGGCTGGGCTCAGTCCAGGACAGTGATGGTGGTGGACAGGTTCACCTGCCCTGTACCAGCTCCCAGGATGTCAGAAAACACCCAGGGTACCAGGCAAGGAGGGGAACCTGCCCACACATTGCTGTCCCTGCAGCAGTGGCAGGGAGGGGAGGGAGGGAAGGCGATAGAAAGAGGAGGAAAGAGGAAGGGAAAGGGGGGAATTCTTACCTCCTTCAGGGACTTAAAGGGGTCCCCGGCTGCTGCTTCTGCCACATGGTCAGAAAAGGAATTGCGGCTGCACCTCTGCACCCTCTCTGGATTTGCCCCCGATTCCCTTTCTTCTCTGTTGAAGCCAAGTGAGTACAAGTTACAGATATCTTTATTTTCTATCTTGTATAGTGGACCCATGACTACCTACTTCTACTAGCAGTGAATTCTATAGAGGACCTCTGAGGCATCAGTAAATAAAGGGCCAACAAAGGTTTGCTCCTTCATTAACATGGGATGCTGCAGGTTACATTAGAATGCAACTCAGAAATAGTCCTATAGTTGTTACAGATAACTGTGCGCCACAGCTATAATTTTCTCATGTATTGTTATAATGAGATATGTTTGTGCCTAAAATGTAACTGTGTTTATGGAAATTTGAATTACAGTATTAGTTTTAGTAAGATACACTATGTGTGCCTCAGCCTTAAAGAGGTTAATTGAAAGGAATATGTAGTAAATTTGTACACCTTTGCTAGAATACCAAGTGCCTGATTTTCAGAAGTGCTAAGTACACGAAACTCCAGGTGAAGTCAGTGGTATCTACAGACCCTCAACACAAATGAGCCCTATTGCCTTTAAGTTCTTTTCTCCTTTAAAAGCTCGTACAAATGAAATGGAGACAACTATTCTTGTGAGTTTCTTTCTCTATTGCTTGGGTTTGGTCTTTATAAAACTCCTGGCTCTCTGCCCATTCTTCCTGAATGAGCAGTAACTCAAAATCTCGTCCTCCTTGAAATCTCTGTTTGTTAAAAGCTGTAATAAAGAAACTCAATTTTCCTTTTATTTAATTACCTCATCTCAGACTACTGCATAACCACGCAATAGTTCATTGCCCTGTGAGAGTCACAATATAGAACATAGTTCATCAACCACATATATTTATGGGTTTTGCAGGCCAGCAGCATAGGGATGCAGCCGTGCACCCAGGGCACAGAGGCAGTAGAGACTTCTAGTAGCTGCCAGGATTGTGACTGCGTGACTGGCAGCAGCAGCCCTTTCTTTTTTGCCCACCACCAAATCAGTGCCTGGGACAGTTGTTCCATTCACCGCACCCTAGTTACACCACTGTTACAGGCTTTTCTTAAACACAGACTGGAAAGCTGCATGATTGTATTTCAGTGAAAGTGCTCTCTGGACATTAATTGCTATGAACTGTTTTGTATAGCAGCCTTTTATTAAAAATAAATAAATAATAGTTTTGCCAAAAGTATCCATTTTTGGTATACTTTTAAAATTAAAGAGTCATCTCACTTCTTTAGGAAACAGTGGAATAACTTGGCTATAATGTCCATGTTACTGAATGGTAGTAACCATTATTTAAGCATTTCCATTATTATGGTATGAAACAACTGGGTTGTTTTTTGAGCTAGCAGTGGCCAAAAATAGTATTTTGACTGAGTTCAAACAAATAATTTAAATTCCTTTAACTTTGTTTTTAAATGAAATTCAGCTCCATAGTGATAAATAAGGGTATATAAATTAGATTTTTTTGCCTTTTTTCTTTCAAAAAATTAAATTGATGAGCTCTTCATTTATGAAAATGACAAATAAAATATTTCATAGACATTAGGCATGGAAGGGACCTTGGAAGATCATCGAGTCCAGCCCCCCGCCCGAAGGGCAAGAAGTCAGCTGGGGTCATAGGATCCCAGCAAGATATGCATCCAATTTACTCTTGAAGGTATTCAGTGTAGGTATTTGAATCACCTCCGATGGCAGGCTATTCCAGACCTTGGGGGCTTGGACAGTAAAGAAATTCTTTCTTATGTCCAGCCTGAAATGGTCTTGCAGTAGTATATAACTGCTCAACCTCATCATCCCTTGGGGCGCTCTGGTGAACAAACATTCCCCCAGATACTGATGGTCACCCCGATAAACTTATAGGTGGCCAGCAGATCACCCCTGAGCCTGTGCTTTTCCAGGCTAAAGAGCCTCATAGATCTCAGCCTGACGTCATAAGGTCTGTTTTCCTGACCTCTGATCATGCGCATGGCTCTTCTCTGGACTCTCTCAAGCTTCTCCACATCCTTTTTGAATTGTGGGGCCCAAAACTGGATGCAGTAGTCCAGCTGCAGTCTCACCAAGGCCAAGTACAAGGGGAGAACGACATCCCGGGATTTGCTTGAGAAGCATCTATGGATGCAAGCCAGCATTTTGGTCACTTTACTAGCCGCAGCATCACATTGCAGGCTCATGTTCATCTTGTGGTCAATGATGACCCCCAAGTGTCTATTATAATATTATTTTATGGATGTTGATTACTGCTTGGAATGTGTTCAGCATGGCCTGTATATTTTGAACACCCTATATTAATGTGCTATGGTTAATTGATTAAAATAAAATTTGGCATATTTATGCAGGAACAGAAATCTTTGTCAATCCCTCACAGTTGAGTATGATTGTAATCCACGAATGTCTTATCTGTTGGTCCAAAAATGGCTGATGAGGCTGAGTCAACAGACTATGTTGCAACCTAGACACATGTTTCTGTGTGGTGTGGGTAACTCTGGATTCTTGATTTAGTCCATGACATGCTGTCTCTGCCACTCCCCTTTTCCATCTCCTATTGTCATCATAAGGTTTCAAAGTACTGAGATCCTTGCAGAAGACTCTTCATCCATTTGGGTTGGTCCTGGGCAATATAGTCTCCCATAAGTTGATGCTGATGTTGCATTTTTTCAAGTTGGCCTTGAGGATGCCCTTGAAGTGCTTTCTCTGCCCTACTCCTGAGCATACACCTTGACTGAGCTGGGATAATTAAATTTGCTTCAGGAGTCTAGAATTGGACATCTGGATGATGTGGCCAACCCAGTGAAGTTAATGTCATAAATCATTACCTTGATGCTCGTGGTGTTTGCTTGCAAGAAGACCCTGGTGTAGGTGTGTCTATTTTCCCACTGGATTCAAAGGATCTTCTGTAGGTAGCATTGATGGTACTTCTTCAATGACTTGAGGTGTTTCCTGTATGTTGTCCACGTTTCAGCTCTGTACAGTAAGGTGGGGATCATAACTACTTAATAAACCATAAGCTTGGTTTTGGATCTGATATCACAATCTTTGAAAAACCATTTCCTCAGGTGTCTGAAAACTGCACTTGTACATCTGAAGCAATGTTGGTTTTCTTTGTAGATGTCAGCTTTCTCCAGAGTCTCACCATGAATCTGAATTACCTAGAGACTGCTCATTAACAGCTTGTTGATGGAGTCTTCTGAATGTCAGGCATCAGTTTCATTTTCTTGTATGCCTTGATAAAGACATCAATGATTGCCTGAAGGTCTGCTTCCCAGTGAGCACGCGCTACAGCATCATCAGGATACTGGAGCTCAGTGATTGAGGTTGGGGTAGTCTTGGTTTTGTCTCAGGGTTGGCTGTGATTAAACAGCTTACCTTCCATTTGGTAGTTTAGCTCCACTCCAACTGAAAGCTTGTTGGTGGTCAGATGTAGCACTGTGGTAAGGAATATTGAGAAGAGTGGTGGAGTGATGATACAGCTTTGCTTAACTCCCATCTTAACCTCAAAGGGATCTGTGACAGATCTATTGTTAAAAACCATCACTTGCATACTGTCACAGAGCAAGCAAAGAATGGTGGTGAATTTTGGTGGGCATCTATACTTCATAAGGATCCTCCACAGCACCTCTCTGTTGACAAAGTTGAAGTCTTTTGTGAGGTCAAAGAAGGCCATGTAGAGAGGTTTATATTGCTTCCAGCATTTTTCCTGAAGCTGGCAAGCTGTAAAGACAATTTTAGGTATGCCTCTTGATACCCTGAACCCACACTGAGACTCCAGAAAGAGGTTTTCAGCAAGAGGAAGGAGATATCCAGGAAGGTTCTTGCAATGCTCTTTCCTGAGGTGGACAGCAAGGTGATCCCTCTGTAATGCCTGCAGTTGGACTTGTCTCCTTTCTTAAAGATTGTCATGATCATGGTGTTCCTGAGGTCATCTGGGATTTTCTCATCATTCCAGATCTTTAAGATAGGGCATGGAGCTGCACAGTGACCTCCTCTCCCCCCTGCTTGAATATTTTGGCAGGGGTTCCATACACTCCAGATGCCTTGTCATTCTTCATCTGCTTGATGGTTTTTCTCAATTCATCAAGTATTGGAGGGATTCCGAGATTATCTCTGACTGAGTGTTGTGGGATAGAGTTGAGAACACTCTTGTCAACAACAGAGTCTTGAATGAGAAGTTCTTCAAAATGCTCCTTCCAACAGGCATTGATGGATCCCCTTTCCTTCATCAGGTCTCCTCCATCCTTCTGTCTCAAGGGTGTTGGTCCTTGAGTACTTGGACCATAGATGGCTTTGGTGGCATTGTAAAAACAGTGCATATCATGGATGTCATCAAGCTGTTAAATCTCTTCTGCCTTGTCTTCCCACCATCTTCATATCATGGGTCCTCCTTTGGACCTCTGCCTTTGCTTGTTGTTGATTCAGTTTATTTTGCTTCAAGTTGATGTTGTTCTGCCAAGTACAAAAGGCCTTGTGCTTGTGGTAGATCAACTACTGGACCCCTGGTCATTCTCATTAAACCAGTCTTGATGTTTCCTGGTACAGAATCCAAGTGTCTCATTGCAGTAGCTGATGACAGTGCATTTGAAGGCACCCCAAGCAGTGCTGACATTTTTCCATTGGAAATTATCAGTTTTTCATTGAGGGACTGGTGGGAGAGGTCTCGCTTGATTGAGTCCTTCAACACTGATCTTCCATCAGCATTGCTTCTGCTGTAGCCCTTGTTTGGGAATCAGTTTGAGTGACATAGCCAAATGGATGAGTCAGTGATCAGTCCAGCAATCCTCAGCTCCTAGCATAGCTCAGGTGATGTGGACATCTTTGCTATCCCAGGCATGAACAATGACATAGTCAATCAGGTGCCAATGCTTAGATCGTGGGTGTTGTCATGATATCTTGTGCCTGATTTGCTGGAGGAACAGGGTGTTGGTGATGGCAAGACCATGTTCTGTGCATTTGGTCAAGAGGAGGATGACATTGGAGCTGACCTTTCCTGTTCCTCCCTTGCCCGTGGTTCCATTCCAGAGGTTTGAGTTCCTTCCAAATCTGGTGTTAAAATAACTGAGAAGAATAAGTCTGTCTCCTTCTGGAGCATCAAAAAGGACTTGGGCAAGGTTAGCGTAGAATTCCTCGTTACTTTCTTTGGTGGCATCAAGAGTCAGGGCATACGTGCTCATGGTGAGATCGGCGTATTGGCTCCCTGCTAGTTTACGATGGAATGTCATGTGGTGCTCATTAATTCTGATAGGAAATTTGTTGAGTTAGTTGATGTGTTCATTCTTAAAGGCAAAACCCACTCCATGAAGCTGGCAGTCTCCTTTCAAGACCAAGCCAATTCCCCCACCTTGATCATTGACGGATGTCCACATGGCACCAGTTCACCTACGGTTAGTTCTGAAATAGTTAAGGAGTTCCAGGAGCAGCTAGATGGGTACAAGTCAGCAGGCCCGGATGACCTCCATCCACGGCTGCTGAAAGAATTGGCCAGTGTCATAGCTGAGCTGCTGGCACAGCTGTTCGAGCACTCATGGTGCTCCGGCCAGGTCCCTGAGGACTGGAGAAGGGCCAATGTGGTGCCCATTTTCAAGAAAGGGAGAAGGGATGAGCCGGCTAACTTTAGACCAGTCAGTCTTACCTCTATTCCTGGGAAAATGGTAGAGAAATAATCAAAGAACACATTTGTGCCGGCCCAGCAGGGGAAACGATGCTGAGGGGAAACCAGCACGGGTTTGTCACAGGTAGATCCTGCCTGACAAACCTTGTAGCCTTCTATGACCAGGTCACACACTGCCTGGATGCGGGAGCCAAGGCTGATGTCATCTTCCTGGACTTTAGGAAGGCCTTCGACACAGTTTCACACCCTATCCTCATTGGGAAGCTAGCAGACTGTGGAGTGGACACCTACACGGTCAGGTGGGTGGCCAACTGGCTTAGGAACCGCACCCAGAGAGTGGTGGTGGATGGTTCCTTCTCAGCCTGGAGGGAGGTGGGCAGTGGGGTCCCGCAGGGTTCGGTCCTCCGACCAATATTATTTAATATCATCATCAGCGATTTGGACACGGGCGTGGAGAGCACCCTCTCCAAGTTCGCTGATGATACCAAGTTATGGGGCAAAGTTAGTACACCGGAGGGCAGGGAGCAGATTCAGGCCGACCTGGACAGGTTGGATCAATGGGCAGAGAGAAATAGGATGCAATTTAATAAAGATAATGTAAGGTACTCCATCTGGGAAGGAGGAACCCCCAGCACACCTATAGGTTGGGGAGTGTCCTTCTCAGCAGCTCGGAGGCAGAGAGGGATCTTGGAGTCATAATTGACTCCAAGATGAACATGAGCCGGCAGTGTAACAAGGCCATCAACAAGGCCAATCGCACCTTGTCGTGCATTAGCAGGTGCATGACTAATAGATCAAAGAAGGTGATGCTCCCCCTCTATGCGGCACTGGTCAGGCCACAGTTGGAGTACTGTGTCCAGTTTTGGGTGCCACACTTCAAGAGGGATGTGGGGAATCTCGAGAGGGTCCAAAGGAGGGCCACTTGCATGATTAGTGGCCTTCGTGATAGACCCTACGGGGGGAAGTTGAGAGAGCTGAATCTCTTCAGCCTTCACAAGAGACGGCTGAGGGGAGATCTTGTGGCCGCCTATACATTTATTAGGGGAGGTCAACGGGGAAGAATGGAAGTGCTGTTTTATAAGGCGCCCCAGGGAATGACTAGGAATAACGGGTGTAAACTAGTTGAGAGTGGATTTAGGTTAGATTTTAGGAAGACATTTTTCACAGTAAGGGTGGCCAGGATCTGGAACGGGCTTCCAAGAGAGGTGGTGCTATCACCTAGCTTGGAGGTCTTCAAGAGGAGGCTAGATAATCACCTGGCTGGGGTCATCTGACCTCGGTCCTCTTTCCTGCCAGGGGCAGGGGGTCAGACACGATGGTCCATTGTGGTCCCTTCGACTCTACAATCTATGAATCTATGGACTGATAATTGGGCTCAAAGGGTAGTAATCAATGGCTCGACGTCTAATTGGCAGCCAGTATCAAATGGAGGTCATACCTAGCCATACCTAGGACCATAAGTACAAGTTCTTTTATTTTATTATTGCTTCTGTCTAAAGCTTGGATCTAGACACCCCCAAAATACCACTGACCTGTATTGGAATGGTGTTGTTCATGTCCATTACTGTAAATTATTATTATTTTGACAATTGATTATTACAGATGTTAAAAATGTATAATGGTAGACTTGACTTCAAACTCTTTTGATTTTGTTAGTTTAACATTGATATACTAAACAGCGAGGTATTAAACATTCTCTTTGGGTATTATCTTTCTCGCCCTCAACTTTATTTTTTAAAATGTTATTTATTAATAAATCCAACTTATCAAATAAGGGATTTAACATTTAAAGATAGATCCAATCCCCTAAAATATATATAAAAAAGATATTTATCTTCTATCAAGAGCGCTACCATAATACAAATGAATGTCCACAGAAGTTTGGGTTCTATTATTCTCTTCCTTTCAGTATCTGACAGTTCCTTTATATCTCTTTCGATGTTACCCTTTTCTGTTTTTTCATCTCTATATAATAATTCACCCCTCCTTTTATCTAGAACTCTGCATAACAGAAATCCTATTATCTTCCACCCATCCCTGCTTTTCAATTTTACATTTATTCTCAATTTATTCTTACGTGTTAGCTTACAGAACTTGCACCTTAGTATTCAAAAAAGTTTCTGAAATTTTCCAGCTTGGAGGCAGATTATTTTTTAGCAAATTAAACAATTTCCACCAGATTTCCAAGTAAGCATCTTTTTACTTCTGTCTTTACACTGACTTTACACTGACTTGATAGGATAATTTTTTCCATTATTAGAACTTCCAAACTTTTTGAAACCAGTCAATGCTTCTAGGGGTGTTACTTCTCTTCCAAGCTTTTGCAATTGTAATTCTTGCAGCCACTAGAGGATGAGTGAGCAATTCCCCATGGCATTTACGTTGCAGAGTTCTCAGGAAGGTTCAATAGGAACACTAAGTGATTATCTGAGAGTTGTTATCTTGTTATTTCCCTTACCATGTCTCTACATTTCTTCCAAAACAATATAATTCTGGGCCATGTTCATGCGGTAGAATCCTCTCAATAGACCAGACTCCCTCCAACACTTGCCTGCTCCTATACCATAAATAGATTTGATTTTAAGTGGGCTGAGTGACCACTGATATAGGATTTGATGTTTCTTTTATTATGATGCAGATGGATGTGTGAGAACTATTGTTCCAGATGGTCACCCATTTTTAAGCTCTAATTTCTGATCCAATGTTATTAGCTTACCTTGTCATAAACAGTGGTTTGTTTTTTTAATATGGCAATTTAAAATTGCTTTAAACAGACAATAGGTCTGTGTTTTCATAGGTGTGACTAATGTTTTCTCATTCTCTGATATCTACTGATGTTCACCTTTTTGGCAAGTGTGCCTCAGTTGCAGGTATTGGAAAAATGGGAATTTAATGTCACCTGAAGTATGCTGTAATTCTTCAAAAGATTTAAATACCATATTTACTTGGATCCGAGACAAGGTTTTTTCCCCCACTTATCATGAGGGGAAAAATACCCTCACCTTTGATTCGAGAACAAGGTGGTGGGTTGGTGGGGCAGGTGTCTGCTGCTGCTGTGGCTATAGCTCTGACTCCAGCCCCAACCTGGGCTTAGGGTTAGAATTGGAGCTGCAGTAGCCACCTGGCCCCTCACAGCCTCTGCCCTACTTGCAGCTTCTGCCTCTGCCTATCCCATGCACCCTCTGCCCCACTGCCGCTTACCGTCAGGCACAGCCTGGCCAGGTTGGATCCAGAGCTACTCTGTGCTCCAGGCTGGAATGGCTCCAGAGTTGTGGCTGATGGTAAGCAGTAGGAGACAGAGGCTCTGGAGGCAGGTGGAGCTGAGGCTGCAAGGGGGTAGAAACTGTAGTGATCGTCTGGGGGACGGAGATTGTAGGGTGGGCAGAAGCTGTGGGGGACAGAAGCTGCAGATGGCAGGTGGAAAAGAAGCTGTAAGAAGGGCATAGGCTTCAGGAGGCAGAAGCTATGGTGGTACCAGCTGGGGCAGAGGCTGTGGGGTGGGCAGAAGCTGTGGGGGACAGGTGGGGGTACAGGTGGCAGCGCACAGACATTGTGGAAGGAGCAGATAGCGGAGAGGGCAGGCAGTAGTGAGAACAAGCACTGGGGGGTACTTGAGGGTGGGGAGGGTTAGACCTGTTGCTGCTTTCCCTGCTATAGCAGCAGGGTGGATGAGTTTAATATGGCCCTCCAGTAATTAGATTCTATGCATAGAAAATATACTGAATTTATAAATTTTCTGTGTATAGAATCCTATTATTCACAGGGTTGTCTTAAATTTGGAGTCATCTTGGATTCAGATAAATATGGTATACTTTCTTTGAATAACTGTCCAAAATATGTAATACCAATACGTTCCCAGATATTAAAGTTTCCTAATAAAATATCAGTAGGTGATAAAAGTAATGGTTATTAACTTAATTTCTTATATGTGCTACCCCAGGTTGATTGTTGTTCTCTTAAAGGGGTAATTATTTATTAAATTGAGCCAGAAAGAATCCTTTAGCCATGGTAATATTTTTAGCTTGACTTCTGGACAGTATGTTTGCTCTATGGGTTTCCCAATTTGATTTGGATTCGGAGATTCAACCGCCGAATCTCCTCCAAATCAAATCAGCTACCAAAGCTTCACGCAGCCCTACTGTCAACTGCATATGGGGATTCAGCCATCACTTTAAGGTTTAAGATATTCAGGATACAAGTTTCCAAAACTCCTGGGATGTTGTTTCCCTGAGCTAGTCCTAATATTTTGAAATCAAAGTTATTTTACTGGATTCCTGATGACAGGACTGTGTTCTGTTTTTTGTTTATGATGGCACTGGAGAATTCAGAAAACAGTAGGTATAAACAGACATCGCCAACTGAAGTGGATCAGCAGTGCCAGGATGTGTCCTGGCACAACCGATCTATTTCATTGGGTGAAGCCAACATTATCCATTGTCCCATACGGTCAGATCCCTGCCACTGCTGCAGGGGGAGCAGGGAGTGCCTCTGCCTCTGCAAATGGTGGTATTTTGGAGTAGGGAGTGCATCTGCAAATGGGGGTATCTTGCAGAGGTATACCTGGGGATTCCTTGGGTCCCTCACTGCCCCATGCTGGGTCCCACTCTGCCCTATGCCTCCACACCACCCTGTACTTCCTTGTGCCATTCTGTCACATTGTACCTCTGCACCACCTGATGCTGCCCTGCCAAGTCCTGCTTCACCCTGTGCTACCATGCCAGGTCCCACAACACATGTACCACTGCACCAGGTCCTGCAGTGCCCCATCCTACACTATGCCATGTCCCGTACCACCCTGTGCCAGGTCCCATGCCATCCCACACAGCCATGCCACTGAGCTGTGCTGTCCTGCTGGGTTCTGCATCATTGGGCCAGGTCCTGTCCCACCCCACGGAACTGCATCAGGTTCTGTACCACAATGCTGGGTCCTGCAGTGCACCTAGCACTGCTGCACTGGATCCTGCACCATCCCACTGGGTCCTGCACCAGGTCCTGGACCACTCTGCTGCATCCCATGCTGCTGCAGTGCTGTGCCACCTTGCTGGATCCCACATCACGCCACGCCAGGTCCCGTGCTACCCTGTGCTGTCATGCTGGGTCCCACTCTGCTCCGGGTACCACTGCTCCAGGTCCCACACCCAAGGACTCCACAGGTGCATCTCTGCAAACGGGGACACCTGGACAGGCACTCTTGGGACTTCAGGGACCCTTCAAAGAATTCCCAGGGCACAAAGGATCAGGTCCCTGAAGCTCTGGGAATGCCTCCCTGGGGCAGCGGGATTATGCAGACAGCTCTTTGTTGCCTGTGTTTTCCAGCTATAAAGCAAATAGATATCCATTGCAAAAAAGCGGCACAAATTGATCTCACCTATGTCGTGGCCACACATTTTGGGCATCTGTGGTGTGACAAGGGGTGTGGATGTCTGTTTCCTTGGCCTTTGTGCCACCATAAAAAAATTATGATACTCACACCCACACAGTGTGCATTTTTTTCCTTTTTCACCCATTCAGAAAACATTTACTTTTAATTTACTCTTGAAGCAAAACTTCATATTTTAAAACTATCTATTGAATTCTATAGCAGGGAGAGTATTCTTATGAGGCAGGTATTCCCAACTTACAGATGAGACCACATGCTGCATATCACTAGGAGGCCTGGAGCTGTGCATGGCTTGTGAAGGAAGGGGTTTCAAACTCATTCTTTGAAAAAAAAGCTAAAATACTTTTTTAATAATGGCCAATGGGCAAGGGTAAATTTTAGGACAATATGATAATCTTCCATCCACATCAGAACTCCAGCTAGTATCAAGGGTAGATATGCATTAAGATGAGGGAAGAATCTGACATCTTATGTAGTAACTAGATTTTTTATTATTAATGTTATTATTATATGGTCAGTACTTGATTATCATAGTCAGTATTTCACAGCTTGAAAATATCCTTAGCTTTAGGCCATAGATATTTTGGGGGTTTGTTTTTCTTTCATTGTTATTATCTCCTCTTTTTCTCTCCCTCTTACCTCTCTTTACATATCTTCTCTATTCCTACCTCTGCATTACCTTCCCTGCAGCAATTCCCAAATCCCACTTCTCATTTCTCTTCATGCTTGCTCACCCACTTTTCCATTCCACTCTTAAAATGATCAGTAGTCAAATAGTTAATAGCTAAATAGTTAACAATGACATTCCTCTGAGCCTGATAAAAGACAAAAGCGTTTGCACGTCTCAGATCATTTAAGCTCTTAGCAAATTCTGTAAGACTTTCTGTATACTGAACTCCTGGACAATTAATTACATCCACTTCAAGTAAGTCAACTCCTTTTTGCAGTTAACATATATGATATTGCAGGGGCATATCATACATGCACACAGGGATGAAAAGGATGAAATGTCCTTCCTTTCTTTATTTCTTCCGAATTATCCTTACTAACACAGGCATAGTTTTTACTATCATGAATAGCTGTACTGAGGTCAATATTAAATGCTGTACGAGTTACCTTCATAGATTCAAAGATGTTAGGGTCGGAAGGGACCTCAATAGATCATCGAGTCCGACCCCCTCCATAGGCAGGAGTGCTGGGTCTAGATGACCCCAGCTAGATGCATATCCAACTTCCTCTTGAAGACCCCCAGGGTAGGAGAGAGCACCACCTCCCTTGGGAGCCCGTTCCAGACCTTGGCCACTCGAACTGTGAAGAAGTTCTTCCTAATGTCCAGTCTAAATCTGCTCTCTGCTAGCTTGTGGCCATTATTTCTTGTGACCCCCCGGGGGTGCCTTGGTGAATAAAACCTCACCAATTCCCTTCTGTGCCCCCGTGATGAACTTATAGGCAGCCACAAGGTCGCCTCTCAACCTTCTCTTGCGGAGGCTGAAAAGGTCCAGGTTCTCTAGTCTCTCCTCGTAGGGCTTGGCCTGCAAGCCCTTAACCATATGAGTGGCCCTTCTCTGGACCCTCTCCAGGTTATCCGCATCCCTCTTGAAGTGCGGCACCCAGAATTGCACGCAGTACTCCAACTGTGGTCTGACCAGCGCCCGATAGAGGGGAAGCATCACCTCTTTGGATCTATTCGTCATGCATCTTCTGATGCATGATAAAGTGCCATTGGCTTTTCTGATGGCTTCGTTACACTGCCGACTCATGTTCATCTTGGAGTCCACTAGGACTCCAAGATCCCTTTCCACTTCCGTGCCACCCAGCAGGTCATTTCCTAGGCAGTAGGTGTGCTGGACATTTTTCCTCCCTAGGTGCAGCACTTTGCATTTCTCCTTGTTGAACTGCATTCTGTTGTTTTCTGCCCACTTGTCCAACCTGTCCAGGTCTGCTTGCAGCTGTTCCCTGCCCTCCGGCGTGTCCACTTCTCCCCATAGCTTTGTGTCATCCGCAGACTTGGACAGAGTACATTTCACTCCCTTGTCCAAGTCGCTGATGAACCTTAAAGGGTCAGATCCACCATGACTTAATTAAGTGGGTGCTGCCCTGGTAGAGAAGAAGCTCTGGGTTCTGTTCCCAGTGCTCTCCTCTTTAAGCTATTCCTTGGACAGCCAAGAAGGGGGCCAGGAAGAAGTGAACAGGCTTGAAGCTCTGTGGGCGTGTCTACATGAGATGCTGACTGCACCGTAGCTGAATAATACTGCTCAGTATCATGTCACAGCACAAAAAGTGCTAATATGCTACTGTGCAGTATTATTAGGCTACTGCAGCATTTCCCAACCTTTTTTGCCCCACAGCATACTTACCTGAATAAAAAAGCACCGCAGTACACCAGATGCAGAGCGGGGTGGGGGGGTGGGCAACTAGATGCCAACAGGGAGGGGTGGCGCACAGCCAGCTGGACAGCATTTTGGGCTGCAGTCATGTTCCCTGCCTGGCTGGAGCCACACTCCCCGTCTGTCTGTGTCCACAGCAGCAGCAGGGAGGCATGGCTCCAGCCAGGCAGGGGGCATGGCTCCAGCCCAAAATGCTGCAGCACACCAGTTAGGAAACACTGGGCTACTGCACAGTAGCATCACTTAAAAGACATTTGCTGGTGCTACTGTGCAGTGACTTGGGTTACTGAACATATATTTAGTACTTGCTTATACAAGTACTAAACAGACGTGCAGTAACCACTGCACAATAGCATTTTGTGTAGAAGTGCCCTGTGAGATGACTGTTGCTCTGGATTGGACAGACTGGGTTCTATCCTGGGCCTTTGTTCCCAAGGGAGCACAAAGTAACCTACTTCTCTCCATTCATTTTATCCAATAGTTACTCAAATATAAGATGACCTTGAATATAAAATGATCCCCCCAGTAATTTGATTCTTTATATAGAAAATTTTGAAATTATAATTTTTTATTTTTTTTTTTTATAGAATCTACTTGTTGGAAGTTAGTTTTGAATTTGTTCCCACTGCTACAGCAGAGAAAATAAATCTGGGGGGTCAGGTAGTCTCTTTGTCCCCCTAGCTTTTTTCACCTGCAGCTTCTTCCCAGCTTCTTACTGTCAGATCCTGATCTCCCTGAGCACATGGAAGTGAGGGGGAAAAGCCATAACTTTTTACAACATATAACCATCCTATTATTTAAGACCATTTAAAAACCACATAGGGATGAATTCTCCACTAACTAATCACCTGTGGATCTCAGAAAGCAGAATTTACATGGCACGAAATTTATCAAGCACAGTATTACTATAGGGCATTGTAACAGGGGGCCTTCTCGGGGCCGATTTAACCATGGCCCGCCCACCTGTTTCTGGGCTAACCGCCCGCATCCTCACCTGCCACGCCTTGTTGGAATTAATTAGGTAATGATGTAATTAAGCAGGAGCCTGCCCATTTCTTGCCCTGATGCCAGGGGGAGCTATCTGCACCGCAGCCCAAGCCTTGCAGATGGCATCTCGATGTTATCATCATTACCGTCCCCCACACTGGGTCCCAGAATCCTCCTAATTGAACCCTGCCTGGGTTCCTCTCCTCAGGTGGTCTCATCCACCTTCATAGTAGGCAGCACAGCTCCCTGAACCGCTCCCCCTTCAGGTGTGGTCCCCCCGGGACCTTTGGCTCACTAGCCCTGGCCCACCTCCAGGCCAGTCAGAGCCCCAGGTGCGCAGCTCTTGGGAGTCCCTCACAGTGGGCCCTTAGCCTTTTGACCCTTCCAGTCCTGGCCCCAGCCTGGACCAGTCAGGGGACGTTCAGACAGGCGTGAGTCTATGGCTTTTCTCTTTCTCTGGGGGTCCACCCTCCAGGCCCGCCAAACAAGGGGTAACCCACCTGGTTGTGGGGGATAGGGGTTAAGGCACCCCAACCCGCCTTTCACTGGGGTGGTAACTGGCCTGGCATTTCCTGGGGGCTCCTGTGCCACCAAGAGACCCACCAGGCCACCCACTCCCAGCACGGTGCAGTTTTAGGTAGTACCCTGGACCAGGAGCCTCCTTACCATCCCCTACAGCTCCTCCCTTACCTCCAGATGATACCAGCAGCCCTCCAGCCAGGCGATGTTGTTGCCTCGCCTCCAACAGCAGAACTGCCCTGTTTATATGGGCAGCCCTATATAAACCCCTATCAAAATGGCTGCCCTCATCAGGCACCGGGCAGCTGCCAGCTCCAGGCCCTTAAAGTGGGAGGCACAAACAGTGCCCTGCCACAGGCATGAAATTTGGAAGTTGAATATAAGTCAACATATATATGTAAAATATAGACATCTTCATCAAGAAGTAGGTTTACTGGCCTTGGTTGAAGCAACAATGTTTAGGTACCAGGTGCCAAAAACCAGTAGGGTATCAATATACGTGTTTCACATAATTTGTTTTAAATATAGTGATTTAAAAGCAGTAAGAAAAATATCTTAGTGGTTTTGATTTAGTTAAGTTTGTTCTTTAAAAGTAATGCTGAATGGCAATGTGTTATCACATAGAAATTTCAAACTCCACTGGATTTTGTCCAGCTTTAA
>NW_005842940.1:44945-47995 GCF_000455745.1 Alligator sinensis
TAAAAAGCTCATACTTTTAAGGATTTCTTAGATCTTTAAAATTTTGTGACACAATCTCTCCTTAAGTGAAGAACTCGTTATAAAACAGTGATTTTTCACAGTGATTAATTGTTCTCAGTTGATCTTGTCTGCTGAGGACAAGATTCAAAGCAACTGGTTTAACTGTCAACTAGGGACAATAGGTTAGCTATTAGAAGTATATTAATTATAACGGTAGTTAAGCCCTGGGGCAGGTTACCCAAGGGTATGGAATCCTCATCGCAGGATGTTTTCAAAACAAATTAGACAAGTATCTGTCAGGGATAGTTTTAACATATTCAATCCTTTCTCAGAGCAGAGGGATGGACTAAATGAGTTCTTGGGTTAGGCACAGACATTCAAAAAGCCCGAGGCAGATCCAATCTAAATTACATGGATTTCTGTAAGTGGTGTAGTTTAGACTGATAGTGAACAGAATGCACATTCGCCCTTTGCAGCGGGGAGACAAATATTAGACTGGGTTCTGTCATGACCCAAAGGGTATGATTTTGTTTGTGCTTCGGCACTGCAGAATTATTTCCCGCCACGGGGAGCTTTCTTTGCACGGTGCAATTCTCAGTTGCATAGAGAAAACCCCGGTGCAAAGGTGTTCCCGCCATTCGCATGCAAATTTGTTTCCCACTATTGGCTGTTTCTAAATTATTCCCACGTGGCGGCTAGCGATTGGCTTGCTAGCTGTATAAGAGGCTTGAGCGGTTTCCGCCCAAGTTGGAGGAGGAGAACTTCACATCCATCTCGTGAAGAACTCTAAGCGCACTGTGGAGCTTAACAAACCCCGCGTGTGCCTTAAGGAAGATACAGGGGCCTGATCAACCTCTAGCCTCTCCCCGTCGCCGCCTGATCCCTCGACGTACCCTTCCCTGCGCGCTCGTGGAGAGTCACCTTTTGGACTCTCATTGTGGTATCCAGAGCTCTGTCCGGGTTTAAGAGGCTCGAGTTTTCTACGGGTGTTGTTCGTGCGAGTTTTCTTTTCTATTTGTAACTGCAACTTAAGCGAAGTTTTCCTGCCTGCACCGCGACCATCTACGGTGTAAGTAAAATAATCTTTAATCAACCTCTACGCGTCCGTGCCTAATTCTAGTCCGCCGTGCTGAATTCCCCGACCCACGTGCCAGGGCTGCTGGCCACAGCCCGCCGCGCGCCCCCGAAAGCCTCGGACCGCTCCCGATCCGCATAGGTTCCACCATTTTTTCTGTTCTGCTATGGATATAGACTGGTTTCTGATCATTTATATTGGTAAAAAATGTCATGTCTGTACCTGGCCCTGATGTTCTTTCCAACCTCACAATTCTATTATTCTACAAGTACAAAGTAAGCTTCACTTGCCAGAGACCTGTAAGTGACTGTGATTTGTTGAGACCAGCTGCTTATACTTTGAGGAGTGATTCTTGGTGCACCAGTTTTTAAAGCCTAACAGTTTGACCTGGTAGGTAATTGCAAAAGCAGTACACCCTCCATCTCATCTGCCACGTCTTGATGTATATATGAAAAAGGGAGGATCCTTGATCTGATTCACCGGCAACTCTTGGTTCTGTGTTGTTTCTTGGGGCCCCGTCTCCCCTTTAACCCCTTCCTTCCAGCAACCCAATCTTATGGATCTTTCCCAGGTCATCTGTCATTGGAACACAGAGTATTCCTGTCCTCACAATTGGTTCATATTATAAAACAGGCCATAGCCCACTTTTAACTTATTCCTTGGGCCTTAGATATGTTACACCCAACTGGGTTCAACCTTCTAATTCCTTTTGTATCACTTCACTTAAGAAAAGTTCAAGGGGGCACCCTTATCTAAGGGTCCCTGGGGAATATCCCCTTTCTGGCATGATTAACTCATGGTTCATTGTTTTTTCTCTGCCAGCAGGGCAGGGGGGACCTCTACACTCTCCTGGTGCTGGCCGTCAGACCACCGTTACCAGCTCGCTGAATGCAGATAGGTGCTAAGACTCCTCTGAGTCTGATTAGAAAAGCAGTTGTTGCTCCTCTCACTTCACCACTGTCAGGGCAGGCTCAGGTCAGATCCAGCTCTTCAGCAGTTTTGCTCCCTTCTCTCTGACTCTCCGTTCCCAGCTGGGATGGTGTACATCTTTATGACATGGTCCTCTGCGCACAAGCCCAGACAGAGCCAGCATGAGCAGCAGTCGTGGCACTGGGAATTCCCTAGACCACACCACCTGTGCTTCTTCCAGTAGGTTACTGCTCCCAAGGAGTTTTTGTTCCTCCTTCCCCCACACCCAGAAGAAGTAGGGACACCCCTAAAGACTTCGGAACTGCAGCAAAGGTCAGCGGAAAGTATTCCACTATGACAGTTACCAAATATAGTAAAATTCCTCAAGTTAATGCCTAACTTGATACAATTGAATGCATTTGAATACATTTAAAGTGAAAGGAAATGTCCTCACAGTCTTTACTATAGTTTCCTCAAATGTAACACATTATATATGACAAGCAGAAAAAGCAGATTCCATAATCTGATGCAATCCAGCCTGGTCTGTTACCCACATCACTATTTCTTTTTCCCTTTCTTGATTACAGATCTGAGGAGGAGTAGAAGGTTACAATTGAAGTTGTTAGAACAAGCAGTCACTGTAGTCATTATGGGCACTGACAGAAGTGACATTTTCATGTGATCATCCCCCTGAAAGTGCTCTACAGCCATGCCTTGACAGAATTGCACGGCTCCAGAGTGCTTTAATACTGGCCGATCATGCGACAAATTAACCCTCATCTAATGAGAGATCAGATGAAGGCAATCCAAAGTGGAGTGCCTTCGGGAACTTCTGTTAATACTCCATACAATTGGGGCTGGCCTGATGCAGCCCAGCCCCACCCCTGGTGCTGTCTTCAGGAAGGGAGAGGGAGAAGGGAGGGGGAATGAGCTGCAGGCTGGGGTTTGCCCAGCCTGAGCTGGAGTGGGGGCAGGTGGACTGGAACCCCTCCCCCCCAATCTCATGCCCCCCCACCTCCCTCCTTATCTAGGGCAAACCCTACCTCTCAGCTCCTTCCCCTCCTTT
>NW_005842940.1:48043-55787 GCF_000455745.1 Alligator sinensis
CAGCTGGATTGGCTCCAAACCAGTTGTTGGGTCGGTTTGGGGGGTGGGGGTGTCACTAACTCATGGTGCTTTCTGTGAAGCACTATGAGTTAGAGCAGGGACTTGTGCATCTGGTAGTGCCCTATGATTTTCAGAACTACTGCTTGTCTTCAGATTACTCTGTACCTGCATACACTGGATTGTAAATGAAGCTCATTTTACACTATCTTGTACTGGCAGGACTTTAAAATAATTGAGCAAATTGTGCAGAAGACTTTTTTAAGTATATACCAAAAGTAATTTACATTAGTGTGAAACAACTAGAGCGTTTCTTTGCTGCCCACTCCCTTGAGTAGCTGCTTGTAGAAGCAGCTGATGTCAGGAATGTGGAGGAACAAGTTTAAATGAATTGCAAAATAAAATTAATACTGCAGATCCATTGCAATTCTTCAAAATAGTCTCAGATTAGCTGTTGGGCCAATTTTTTTGTTGGTGTAATTGCCTTTATGTGCCTAAACCTGTGTATCTAAGGGTTCTGTTTTCTTTAGTTTGAATAGATATTTAACTACCCAGGTAGAAAGCACAAATTATATTTGCTTGAAAATCCAAATAAGATCTAAGCTACATAAAATCTTGCCCACTGAAAGCTTCAAGCACAGAATTAGAACATTAAAATTTAGAGGCCAATTTAAAAACTTTTACAGGTCATTCAGCTTATGAAACAAACCATTTTCTATCTTGTACAGGGGAAATGTAGCTGGATTTACGTTCTTCCCCTCAGCTCCTCTGACCTTATTCCCACCACTAAAATCAATGTTTTAGCTAGTCTATGAAATTTTTAAAGCAGGTTTTCAATATTTGCTGAAGCACAAATTGGAAACAAATGCAATCCACCGCATAATTTAACAAATACACAGTCAGTTTTTCACCTAAGGATGATGGAACTATACCAATTTGCATTAGCAGAGGACTGGCTCACAATCCTTAAAGTAACAAAGCAAAATGACACTATTTTAAGACATTACAATACCACTGGAGCTCACAGAGAGAAAATGTGGCTAATCATGCATATAAGGTTTTGGCTAATTTGACAACAAAGGCTATGATGCACTAGTCAAAGCAGAGACAATAATAAAAACACTAACACAGAATAACAGCAGAAAACAAGCTACATGTATTCTCTAAATAGCAGACAAAATAACTGCACAGTATTTGTGGTTTTCAGATGCTTCAGAGGATTGCAGAGTATTTAGTGGAAATCTTTAAAAATTACCAACTAAATTGATGGACATCTTGTTTATATTTATTACATCACTGAAATTGGATGTTACTATATTTAAGTGAGACTTTGTAGGAGTTTTTCACCTTACCAGTTTTAGACTAAACTAAACAGTTTTTTACTGAATCTGAACATTTTTTCAGTCAGCCTGGTCTGAAATCAAGGCTTTAATACGATTCTCAAAGTGTTTCCAAAATAAAAGAAAATGCAAATCCATTATGCTGTGTTTGTTGATTTTTTTGAAGGTTGTGAAAAGTAAGTTTTTGCATGTTTTCTATCTATGAGTTTTATTTTTTGACTTTTCCTATAGTTCTAGCATGGGTGGGAGAGAGAGAAACCTACCCAAAGATCTGATTACAGTGTTTGAAATATGCACCACAGAATTCAGCTTACAGTAGCTTTGACCATCTTGATGTGGGATGGCAGCAATTTAAATATGCATTTAGTATATGGGACTATAAGTCAGCTCTAAGCCAATTCTGTTACTATGATACATGTGGTTTATGTCAGGATTGCATTGGCATTGGACAAGTATAAATAGATTGTCTATCATCATGTGGTACCCTACAGGGTCTAGTGTACTTTTGTGTCTACATTCTTACTTACTCTTCAAAGAAATCCTATTTTAAGAAGGAAAAGATGTACACGCTTCATACATGCTTCTCTATTTGTACATTTATACTACCAGCTATAGCCTTATCTTTCATTCCCTGCAGCAGTCCCTGTGCTCTTCTGCTTTGCTGACATTTTTCTTTTCATCAAGCCTAATCCCATCAGAGTTTCTCCTTCAAGAATAAGATCTCCATTTCCCTCCTTTATAGTGGCCAGAGACAATTCTGTCCTGGCAGACTCCCATAACCAGTTCAGTACAGCTAACATACCTGTCTATTTGTTGTAGCCACGTTGCAAGGTCAGTTAATTCTTATAATTACATACTGGCATCCTGATTCTGTATTTAGAAACTAACATACAAGAGCACCTAGGCAGAACCAGTTCTTTCTCTTCCCCAGGCTGAATCCTTGTCCCTTTACAGGGTTGGCTTCTCAGGCCATACTGCTGAGAACCACTGTTTTCCCAAACCTTTGTTTGCTTTACAGACATACTCCACTACAGAGAAGCTTCCAGGGCCCTCTAACTCCAGTTGACTGGGCTCTCAGACCTTCTGGTTTGGCTGAATCCTTCCCAGGCCACTTGCCTGTAAAACTCAGTCCTTCTCTACCCAGGGGGCTTGCCTCTGCTCTCAGGCCTGCAGATTTGTCTATATAAGTTCCAGCTCCTTCAGGACCCCTGCTGCCCAGAACTCCTCACCCTGTGGAGAGACTGCCTGGCCAGTTCAGGCTCTGGGCTTTCATAGCTCCAGCCTGAGCCCTCTTCCGGTCAGCTGAGTCTCTCAGTGGCCCCCTGCACCACCCGCAAGCAGCCTTGCAGACTGCTAGCTCCCTAAAAGGAGCAGGCACATCCCAGTGCCCTGTTACAGAGCTGCTCTAAATAAAGCACCCCCAGAGCACATGTAAAGATGTTCCTATATTCCAGTCCTTGCACCAGGGATTGTTTTTGTTTTGTGTTATGGATCAAATGCATACAGACATCCTTCACTACAGAGAAGCTTCCAGGGCTCTCTAACTCCACTTGACTGAGCCACAGGATGCCTTAATCAGGGGGTTTCAACCTCCAGCCCATGGGCCAGATTTGGCCTGAGGTGCCATATCATTCAGACTCACTGAGACACCCTCTCGCTCTCTTCCTTATGGCCCTACATGGATCCCTCTTTTGGCTGCCCAGGGTCCAGCTTCAAAAAGAGCGGGATGAGATAATGCCTAACCTGTGGGGTGGTAGTTAGAGCACTGCAGCAATTGCAAAGAGAAGAAAATTCAAATCTCCTATGGATAAAAGGGTCCTCAGTTTCCTATGGTAAGTACCCCCTGGGCCTAACCCTTCAGTTATGGGGGCTAAAGTAGAGGATGGCCCACCTCCTCCTCCTCCGGAGTCTAACACTGGTTGATCCTAGGTTTCTGGCTAAGTTTTCATGTCAAGAATGGCAGGGATTTGTGTAAGTGGCTGCATACCTGCCCAGCCAGCTTGTAGCCTGTATTTGTGTATGTAGCTGCATACCTGCCCAGCCAGCTTGTAGCCTATTGTGCACACTCAGTCTGTGTAATCCACACTGCAGACGAAATAGAATTGCTGCCTGTATGGAAGTGTCAAAAATACCACTTATATGGGTAGAAACATGCCATTTAGACACAAACAAGCAAGTGGAATTCCATCCTTAGTGTCCGCAGTAGTAATTGCATATCGAAACTTCTGTGCAGAATCATAGCCTTATCTTTCTGAAAATCTTCTGAGCTAACTGCTCTGATGTTCTTTGTGGATCCAAACTTTGGATAAGAATGATGTAGTGAACAAAAGCTGAAGGATAAGAAGAGCAGCTGAAAAAGCATCTGAGAGTCCCAAAGGCTACTGCCTGAAATCATTTTGAGAGCTGTGATAGCAGGTATTCACCACATGCACTACACTGCTCAGACCATTTCTCAACTGTATGAACAAAGCATGATTGGTAGGTTGGAAATGTAGCTCTGCAGGCTGCTGCTAGCCTTTTTTTGGAATATGGTAACTCTGCTAATTACCTCAGCAAACTGTATTGTGGAGATAAGTACAATTTTTCTGGATTCAGCTGCATTTTAGGAAATGTTGCTACTCTGAAAAATGTCCATTTGTTGAAGAATTCCAAGATCTTTTCCAAACTGACTAAGAGTAAGCCAGCTGTAGGTTATAGTGGCTTTTACCTTTCCCCCAACTTCATTTCAGACACCTTAAGATATGTCTCAAGTTAAAATGGTGTATGCTGACCTCAGTGCACTTTTGTATTACGAACTAAAATACACAAAAGGATTTACAGACGATGATCTCAGTGTCGTCTCACATACAGGTGCTTGGTTCTGGCAATGAAATTAATATATTCAAATGCGGTACCTTAGCTCTCTGGAAGGGAATGGGGAGAGTTGGGTGCTCCAGAATAGAACATACAGTACTCAACTTCCTGAGCAGGGTGGATGCCTAAACCAGACAATAAAATATGCTGAAGAGAGGGATGTGTCTAAAGTCCTGCCTCTGACTTAAATCACATAACCCAGTGCTTATATATGACTGGGGTTCACAGCCCAAAACCACTTACTAGACTTACTGGTAACTTGTTTCTCTGAGTATGGATAACTAGCTCACTCTTTTCTTCTAAAATACAGCTGCTTTTCATCATTTATAATATGGAATAGCTTAGATGTCATGGGACTCACCCAGGAAGTGGGGAAACCCAATGTCCTCTGCAGCCTCAGGGTGTTCAAACCCACTTCTCCCACCAACAGTTAGGCAGGCAGGGGGCACTTCCAATCCTCCTTTTGAAGTGGCTGTACTGTGGAAAAATAAACATAAGATTCATAGGGCCAGAGACAGTAAAGAAAGAGGCTGACCCTGTAGCCCATTGATGAGGGCACTTCCAAGGGAGTGGGGACTCTGGAGTACAAGTCTTTGCTCCCAGACTGGTGCAGGGGGCCAGTGAGACTCAGCTGACCAGAAGAGGGCTCAGGCTGGAGCTATGAAAGCCCAGAGCCTGAGTCGGGCAGGCAGTCTCTCCACAGGGTGAGGAGTTCTGGGCAGCAGGGCTCCTAAAGGAGCTGGAACTTATATAGACAAATCTGCAAGCCTGAGAGCAGAGGCAAGCCCCCTGGGTAGAGAAGGACTCTTTTACAGGCAAGCAGCCTTTGTTTTATTTTGAGCCTGTAGAGAGTCCTGGAACCTGGGGAAGGGCTAAGCCAAACCAGAGGGTCTGAGAGCCCAGAAAAGGGGCAGCATGCAGGACTAGGGGGCTGGTAACCCAGAGATGGGGAGGTGTGCAGGACCAGGGGTCCTGGACCCCTGAGAAGGAGCGGTGTAAGGGACTAGGGAAGTCCGAAAGCCCAAGGGGATGAGTGCATAACGAGGCAAAATCACAGAGAGAAAACAGCTGTAGGGCATGCTTGGGGGGGATACAGAGCCTTGCAAGGAGCCCTTAAGGCAACGGGTGCCCAGCCAAGGTACAGACAGGCTGAGAGGGTGGGGCTACTGGCTTGGGGGCACAAGACTGTGATCAAGGGGACCCAGAAGAGGCCCAGTGGGCAGGAACAACGCGTAGGGGGTGCATCCGGGTGCACATGTGCCTCCTGAGTGTGGCGGTGCACCCACTACAAAAAGGCGTCACCGACACGGTCAGCGGCGGCTGAGGACGGTTGCCGCTCGCCACCTCCCCCCACCCGCCACCAACACTGCCGGTGGCATCTGTGGGCAGTCAGCAATCCCTGTTGGCCACTGCTGGTGCTGCCGGTGGCATCTGTGGGTGGTCGCTGACCCCTGGTCGGCGCTGACACCTCCTCCCCCCCCGCTGCCGACAGCGCCGGTGGCATCTGTGGGAGCTCCCACTTACCGCCGCCACACTCCTGACACCACCATACCCCCCCCAGCTGCCAGGGACATGTGTCGTTCATGCCAGTGGGTATCGACACAGGCCCAGGCTCACACAGAGTCCATAAGCAGCCTCCCTTTTATAACCCTCATTAAGAGCAAGGTGTGGTGAGCAAGATTCAAGGGAAGGTCTGCAGCCGAGCCTGGCCATGCGGCGCCTGCCTGGCTCACCAGGGAATGTCATGGCTACTCCCATGGCCATGGACTTGCTACAGGCTCTTAGAGTCACTCTAATTAAAGTGCCCACAGCGTTGCGTGCATTCAACTTGTGTACTGAAGCACCCCGCGCTTCAAAATGGCAGCAAGGGCGCTTTAGTTAAAGGGGACCTGCCACCATTTTGAACCATGGGGACACTGAATACATGAGATATGGAGACTGCTGGAGCATGCTAATTCGAACGCTCCAGCAGACTTGATTAATCAACTCTGCTCTGGCGCAATGCAATTGCAGCATGTTGGAGCAGCATGCCCACACGTGTACAGACACTCCAGGATCCCATTTCCAGGGACAGAGCCCTCATCGCTGGGCTACAGTCATGCTCCCTCTTGCTTATTTTGTCTCTGGACCTATGAATCTTGCACGCCTTTCTTCACAGTGGCTCAGCTGCCGCACGACATTACCCTCGTGGAAAATGCCCCCTCACAACATTATATACAGCCTCTTTGGTCATGTCACTTTCCTGGGAGATGTGGGTTTGGACTCCCTCAAGCTGAGGAGGACACTAAACCTGGGTCTCCCACTTTGTAGATGAGTGTTTTAACTAGACTATTATTTAAAAGTCTGAATCTACTTCCACTGGCTGTGCTTTGTGCTGAATTCAATGCTGTCTCTGCATTTTAGCTTAATTTTCAGCACATCTAATAGAAAGGGAACTCTGGGGATTTAGGCACATGGATGTCTCATTTGTGAATCCCAAACAGCCTTATGTGGGAGATGAATGTTGAGCTGCTCAACTCAGTCAAGCTGGTGGTACTTCTGGGAATACATAGTAGTAGAATTTTAGGTGGAAGTAGAACTGTAGTGGTGAAAGCATAGATGTACCCAATGCCTCTGATACCTAAGTGGTCTGAAGGCATCTGGAACAGATGGAATCCCTGCCAAAATATTCAAACGGGGGGGGGGAGAACCTCACATCACAACTCCATACCCTCATCTTAAGGATTTGGAACAATGTACATGGGTGACTGGTGTCTCTTGAGTCAGGGGAAGCACTTGTACCCCCCAGCAACCAGTCAGTGACTGGGGGGGAGGGGTGTTCCCTGGGGCCAATTGTGCCACTGGCACTTCTGGGCTGCTGGCACTTCCCACCCCGGTCAGCATGATCAGCCATGGGGGGGGGGACTGTGGGAATCACTTCTCCTGGCGCCCCTACTCCCCGGCCAGCACTCTCAAGGGGGGCACCAGCACTCACCTGCCCTGCCCTGCCCATTGCCTAAGCAGGGAATGCTGCTTCCAGGGGGTGCACCAGCACTCTCAGGGGGTACACATGCACCCCCGTGCACCCCCTATGCGTCGCCACTGAACAATGAGGAAATCCCAGATGACCTCAGGGACACCATGACTGTGACAATCTTCAAGCAAGGAGACGAGTCCAACTGTGGAAATTATAGAGGGATTGCCTTGCTGTCCACTACAGGAAAGCATTGCAAGAACCCTTCTGAACCATCTCCTTCCACTTGCTGAAGAGCTCCTTCTGGAGTGAGGGTTTAGGGCATCAAGAGGCACAACTGACATGATATACAGATTGCTAGCTGCAGGAAAAATACTGGGAACAACATTAAACATCTCTACATGGCCTTCTTTGACCTCACAAAAGCCTTCAACTCTGTCAACCAAGAACCACTGTGAAGGATCCTTCTGAAATATTGATGCCCACCAAAAAGAATACCTGCTCCATGATGGTATTCAAATAGTGGTTCCAGTAACGGATCTCTCACAGATCCCATTGAGATTAAGATGGGATTTAAATAAGGCTGCATCATCACTCCACC
>NW_005842940.1:55814-65227 GCF_000455745.1 Alligator sinensis
GATATTCCTTACCACAATAATACATCTGACCACCAACAAGCTTTCAGTTTGAATGGAACTAAACTACTGAATGGATGGTAAACTGTTTAATCTCAGCTGACTCCAAGCCAATATTAAGACCACCCCAACTTCAATCATTGAACTCCAGTACGCTGATGATGCTGTAGCGGGTGCTCATTTAGAAGCAGACCTTCAGGCAATCATTGACGACTTTACTGAGGCATACAAGAAAATGAGACTGACACTTAACATTCAGAAGATTAAGGCCCTCTATCAACAAGCTCTTAATGAGCAGTCCCCAGCTCCAGTAATTCAGATTCACAGCAAGACTCTGAAGAACATTGAGTATTTCCTGTACCTTGAAAGCCTTCTCTTGCAGAAGGCTGCATCTATGAAGACATCCAACATTGCCTCAAATGTGCAAGTGCAGCCTTCAGATGCCTGAGGAAATGGGTGTTTGAAGATTGTGAGATCATATCCAAAACCAAGCTCATGATTTATCAAGCAGTTATGATTCCCATCTTACTGTACAGAGCTGAGACATGGACAAAATACAGGAGACACCTCAAATCATTGGAGAAGTACAATCAATGTTGCCTGCAGAAGATCCTTCGAACCCAGTGGGAAGATTGATGCAACAATACCAGTGTCCTCTCACAAGCAAACACCACAAGAACAGAGGCAACGATCTTCTGACATCAACTTCACTGAACCAGCCATGTCATCCAGATGGATGTCCAACTCCAGACTCCCGAAGCAAGCGTTGTTCTCCCAGCTCAAGGCATACACTCAAAAAGAGGGCAGAGAATGTGCTTCAAAGACATACTCAAAACCAGCTTCAAAAACTGCAACATCGATATCAACTAGTGGGAGACTATTGCCCAGGACTGCCCCAAATGAAGGAAGAGTCTGGTGCAAGGATCTCAGTACTCTGAAACCTTATAAGCACTACAGGAGATGGAAAAGCAGGAGCAGCAGAAATAACGTGTCATGGACTAAATGAAGAATCTGGAGCTATCCACGCTGCACAGAAACACATGCTCGAATTGCAGCAGACTCTGTCAATCCCAGATCGGCCTCATCAGCCACCTTCAGACCCACAGGGAAGATTATCATGAAAAACCATCATCCTCGACTGCAGGGAATTGCTGAAGAAGTGGTTTGATGGGCTTTTTACAGTTGATCCACTAGAAATCAGGTTCCTAACTTCTGTGTAACGTACACTTTAGGCATGTAAATCTTTATTTAGATCTAACCCCCAATTTGTTACTACAGGATTTTAAGGAGAAGAAACTCTGATGCTGACAGGCCAGTTATATCCATTATCAATAGTTCATTTTTTAAAAATAGTTTCCACCTAGTCTTATATATCTGGAACTCATGAAATAATGAAAGCTTTTGGCCAAACCATGCCTGTATTCTACAAGTCCAACTTTTGCAAGTCCATTCATAGCATCCAACTAAGCAGGCATATGAAAGCTTATGCCTCTCTGAACAGGTTAGTCTCTAAAGCAGGGCTGGGGAACCTCCGGGCCACCGGTCAGCCGGGGACTCCATTTCCCAGTTGTCCCTGCCCACACAGCTTGTGCCGGTCTCCATGGAGACCTCAGCTGTGCTGGCAGTGCATGCAGCAGACCAGCGCAGGGAACGTGGGACGGGGCAGTTTGCTCCGGAGCCGCTATCTGTAGCCTGGAGGCTTCAGGCAGGGGCACGCATGCAGGGTATCATGGCTCTGCCCCAGCTCCAGACTAGCTGTCACTGCTCCAAGGAGCCAGGGTAGAGCCACTATCCCCTGCATGCATGCCCCTGCCTGGAGTGTGCCGGCTACAGATCACGGCTCTGCCCTGGCTCTGGAGAAAGCTGCCCCTGTCCTATATTCCCAGCAGCTCTGGAGCAGCCCCCTGTGCTGCTCTGCCATGTGTACTACAGGCTGGGGCCTCCAGGGAGACCAGCACAAGCCACATGGCAGGGGCAGCTGGAAAATGGAGTCCCCAGCCCACTGGATCTGGCCCATGGTTCCCCATCCCTGCTCTAAAGGGCTACCTTGCCTGCATTCTGCTTCAGTGGTTCTTAACCCTTTTTGACTCAACACACCCCTCAGAAAATGCCAACTCTTAGTTTTCACTCAGTTTTTTGACTACAGAAAATAATAGATCTATTCTTCTGCAATTCTTCTATTGCAAACAACTCAGAAAAATCACAATAGATAAGAATGTTTTTGACACTATGGATCAGGGGTGGGCAAAATATGGCCTGTGGGCCAGATCCAGCCCGCCAGGCCATTCTATCTGGCCCATGGGGCCCCTAAAAAATTCAGAAAATTAATATTTATCTGCCCTGGCAGCCTGCCAAAGCTGATAAGAGCCAGGGGCAGTAGGACCCAGGGGGAGCCACAGCAGGACTAAACAGCCTAGCCCCGCCTACCCCCAGCCATTTCACTCCCTTCCTGGCCCCACCCTGCTTCAGCACCATGTGGCTCCTGGGGAGCACAGGGGTGTACATACATGCGTGTGTGTGTGTGTGTGTGTGTGTACAGACATACATATACATATATAATATACACACATATATACATATATATACATTGTGTGTGTTCATAGTCTGAGTCCCACATGCACTTGCACTGCAAACCCCCCAGGCACCCATTCCCCCACAAACCCCATACCCACCCACACCCCACATATCCACACACATGCTCTCTCACCCCACGTACCCACAGCCCCCCAGAAACCTATACCTACCCCCCACAATATACAGAAGGAAGACTTCATATTCAGCTATTGTGCAATCACCTCTTTGTACACTACAAAAACACATGTACATCAAGACAAAAACATTTTTTGAAACCAAATTAATGAATGCTGTAGATATTCACTTTTTAGAACATAATTTGGTATTTTTTGGTTCCGAGATGGCAACACCTCTTGCTGAAAGGAGCACTTCTGGGGCAAGGGGAGGGACTTCTGGTGGGAGAGGTTAAGGGGTTAGGGGGTTGGACTTCTGCTCACAATATAGTGACCAGGATCGGGACATCTGTCAAGGGGCAGAGCTACCAATGCAGCCCTTGACAGCTTGCTAAAACTCAGTAAGTGGTCTCCACCCAAAATAATTGCCTGCCCCTGATATGGATTCATCTTGTGCTTGTGCTATGCCACTTTGGTTGAGAATTACTAACCTAAACAATAAAACATACAGGCTAGAAATAACATCCAGTATATGAAATCTGCTGTGATCATCTTCACCTGGATTTGTGAGTGTCCAGTATCTGTGACAATTGTGCAATTGATCTAACTGCCTTAACAGAAAGGTACATACATTATAGGAGGTAAAGGGGGAGTTGCAATGATGATGCACAGCTCCACACCACCACTGCCCCTGCTACTGCCAGGCACTGGCTCTGACTGGGCTGTATTCCCCACACCCTGTGGGGACTTTTTACCTATACACACACACACACACACACACACACACACACAATTCATTAAATAATGTTTCATCCAATTTACGTGACACTGGGTACATCTACATATGCACTTTACTGTGACACAGACTAATTAGCTAATTCCACAGTAAAGCATCACCATCTACTCATGCACAGTATTAGGGCACAGTAAATTAATCAACTCCTCCATAAGATAGTACTGATGGGGACATATGGCAGAATAATTAACTGTGATGAAATGCGTGTGTGGATGGTGACCATTGTTGTAAATTGCACCTGGTCAGCCCAGGCAGCAGGGGGACCAGAATCCTGTCTGCCATCAAGCCACATGGCTCTGCACTTTTGGCACTTATGTCCCAGTCAGCCCCTCTGCCACCCAGTGCTGCCACCTGGAGCCTGGGGTTGTCCTCCCCTGAGCCTGCTGCCAGCCCACCCTGGCTCAAATTGCTGCTGTCCCAGGCACGTGTGTGGATACTGCACCTGGGAGTAGTGTACTCCAGCTCAAACAGCTCTGGAGTTTATTGTTTCACATTAACTGCAGTATAGATGCACCCAATAAGTAATCTTAAACCCCTAGGATACTCACTGGTAAAATCATGTATTTTAGTTATATATATATTAAACTAAAATGTAGTTTGTTTATACACACACACATATACACTGTGTGTGTGTGCATGTGTGCGTGTATACTACACGCACACACTAAAACACCTGATCTTTGATTAAAATTAGCTCATATGCCAAAGCACAAAGGGATAGATAGTATGAATATATGTGTATACACACACACACACACACACACACTCACACACACACACACAATATATATTGTATATATATATCAATTGCCAGCCTCTTCAAGCGGTCTCTATATATACTGGTATATATACAATGCAATTGATATATATACACAATATAAATTATGTATGTGTGTGTGTGTGTGTGTGTGTGTGTGTGTGTGTGTGTGTACGTATACACATATATACATACTATCTACCTCTTTGTGCTTTGGCATACAAGCTAATTTTAATCAAAGATCAGGTATTTTAGTGTGTGCGTGTAGTGTACATACACACACACATTATATACTACACATACTACTACATACTAGCTATATTACACACACACACACACACACACACACACAGATACACACACAGTGTGTGTTCATTTTTTTAATGTGTTCATTGTGCATGTGATTTTGGAGCCCACACCAGGGCTCCATTCCACTACCATTGCCTAGAGGGGCAGCAGTGGCAGTGCAGAGGACTGCAGGGCAGCCCAGGCATGGACTCCAAGTAGCTGCAGCAAAGCAGGGGGCATGTACACAGACCCAAACACATATGAGCAGCTGCAGCCTGAACACTGTGTAGATCAGCCCCTTGCTGGTAAGTCTGTGGAGGGAGAGGGGCGAGGGAAGAGGGACAGGGCAGGGGGGCAGATTAAGGTGCCCACAGTGAGAGAGGGAGTGGGGCAGGTGTTGGAGTGAATGGGGCCCCAAGGCCAGGGTGAGTCGTGGGACGGAGCCGTGGGGGGAGCTCGTCCAGGGGCACAGGGGTGGGGTGCAGCTCCCCACTACTGCACACACCCCAGGGCAGGCATGGGGGTCATATGTTCCCCAGATGTGTGTGCAGGGCAGAGGCAGGCTGCCCGCTGTGGGCTGGGGCTCTGCGCCCTGCTGCTTTTGCCCAGGGAGCTGCGCACTAGCCATGCATCCTCTGCTCACCCGGCAGCAGGAAGCACAACATGGCATCACATGGCTCCCCGAGCAAAGGCAGCAGGGCGCAAAGCCCCAGCCAACAGCAGGCAGTCCACCTCTCTCCCGGGCACATATCCAGAGGGCATGTGCCCTCCATGCCTTTCCCCGGGGGTGTGCATAGTGGCAGGGAGCCGCGTCCCACACGCCCTTGGACAAACCGCATGCTAATCCGTCCCAGAACCTGTGCCAGCCCCAGGGACCCATTCACCCCAGTGCCTGCCTCTGCCCCTGCCTCACTCCCACCCTCACCAGAGGGGCCTCGATCTGCACCCCCCACCCCTTCCCTTTCTCCGCCCCTCCTCCTCCACAGACTTACCTGCTGGGCATTGTCTGTGTGTGCGTATCTGTGTGTCTGCCCCTCACTCCCAAGCCACAGCCTCCCCCAGCCCTGCTGCTGCCCCTCACTCCTGACCCAAAGTACCCTGCAACCTGCCAGGGTGTATGGAGAACATCCCCTCCCTGGGCTCCAAACTGCTCACACACACACACAGCCCTCTACACCTTCACAAATTCCCCACACACACATTCCACCCCCACCCCCCAACCATACAAAGTAAGTACCTTAATAATTTTGCATACATTTGAGCTTTTCTGTGCATAATTTCAAGTTTTTAGCTGTGCAATTAAAATAGCAGTTAATTGCGACTATTTTGTTTTACTTGCACACCTAATCACCAGGGGTCCAGGTTTTCCATGTCCCACAGAAAAACGAAGTAAACCGTGGATTTTGCCTTTTACCAGAGGCAAACGCAGATTTCTCATTTTACCAGAGAAACCTGCAGATTTTGCCATTTTGAAATGAGCTCCCTGCAGGCTGGCAGAGTTCCTGCCCACAGGGAGTTGGGAGCGGGTGGGAGGAAAGGGGAAAGTCAGGGGGCAGGGAGCAGAGGAGCCACATGGAAAACCTCCTTGCCACTTCTTGCCCCCCCACTGCCCCGTCAACTCGGGTCCTGCGCCCCCCCAAAGCAGCAGCAGGCATTGGAGACACGTCACCAGGGCAGCAGTGGGGGGAAGCTTGCACCGGCGAGGAATCCTCACGCAGCCCCGCTGTCCCTAGCCACGCCGGAACCAGTTCCGGAGGCCCCGGGTTAGGGAAGTAGGGTGGAAGCTCGAGTCTGCAGCTTGTGCCTGTCCCGGGTACAGAACCGGGGGGGGGCACAGGTCTCCCCTGCCCCCTGGGAGTATGCGCAGCAGTGGGGAACCGGCCCTCCTCCCTGCCCCATGAGCCACCTGTGGTCCCATTCTGCTCCCGGCTGGGGCCCTGCAGCCATGCATCATGGTCCCAGGCGCCAAGCCCCACCTGGCTGGGCAGCAGCCTCAGCCTGCACCTGCCCTGGGTACAGATGGATCCCCACTACCCACCAGGAATGCATGCAGCAGTGGAGAAGCAGCCCTCCCCCTCACCCAGACAAGCTACCCATGGCCCTGTCCTGCTTCCCACTGGGCCCCAGTGGGCATGCATTGCAGTCCTGAACCCCAAGCCCCACACAGCTGGGCAGCAGCCTCAGCCTGCACCTGCCCCAGTACAGATCTGGGGAGCGTGGGTCTCCCCGGCCTCCAGGGAGTGCACGCAGCAGCAGGGAGCCACCCTGCCCAAGTCCGCAGCAGCAGGGGAGTGGGGGCAGGGAGCTGCGGACCCGGATCCATACCCCTGGCAGGTGGGGGTCCTCTCTGGCAGGGCTGGGGGAGAAGGGGCTGTGGGTGGGGGGCAAGGGGCACCAGCAAGGCTGTGGGGACTGTGGGTGGGAAGTAAGGGGCACCAGCAGGGCTGGGGGGGGCTGTGGGGGAGCCTTTAATTTTAATCACAGATTTGAGGGGGTTTAGCAGAGAATTTGTGATTTTTTTTATCAGGAAAAACCAGGATCCCTGCTAATCACAATAAATTTTTTAAATTGGTTGACAGCACTAATACACACACACACACACACACACACACGCACGCGCCCTCTCCCCCGATGAGCCTGATATAAGGAGAAGTAGATCAAGCTATGCAAAAGAAAACCTTTCTTTCCAGTCAATCTACTGGATTTGGTTAGTGTCAGCAACAGTGAATAGAAGAGAATGGATCCACTTTGTTTGTTTAGTCTTTCAAAAAATGTCAAAGTCCATCATTAGAGTAAGTTCAAAGAATGAAAATGATTAGGGGCATGGAAATCCTTGTCTATGAGGCGAGATTTACGTTTTTTGGATTGTTTACCTTAAAAACAAGATGACTAAGAGGAGACATTATAAAAGTACATAACGTATGAATGTTGCAGACAAGATAAATTAGGAATCTATGTTCCTCCCTGCCTTTTAACATAAGGACAGTGGAACAGTCAAAGAAATTAAGAGGTAGCAAATTCCAAACTGATAAAGGGAAATACCTTTTTGCATAATGGATAACAAGACCATCTAGATATGACACTAGCCACATTACGCCTTTGTGAATAACTGGCCTTTGAAACTGGCCTAGCAGGATTAGGCTAAGGGGTCGTTTGGCTCTAGCAGACCTTTGACTTTTATTTGTTGTTTCATATGAATGTTTCATATTTTAATTTAATCTCTATCCACTGGAGAGTAGGATTAGGCAGAATATCTCATATCTATTCTACTGCAGGTTCTTACACTTTTCTGTGACATTTCTGAGAGACAGGATGCTGGACTAGATGTAATTCAGGTTTAATATAGTATTACAGTCCTTTTACTCCTGTCATTATAAGAGGGTTTTAAGGAAACTAATTAGTAATTGGATGGGAGATAAAGCTACGTTTTAGATTAGAAACTGACTGTAAAACAGAAAACAAGACAATTTACAACACAGGCAATTTCCAACCTGGTAACGATGAATATCCTGACATCTGCAGTAAGCCTGGTAGTACATAATACATTTACAAGATATCTGGAAAAAAAAAAGAACAATGAATTGGCAACATTTGCAGATTGCAAGGAAAAAATAAGGTCAGCTATAACTAGAGAGGATAAAAAAATGGAGACATCAATCTGACTAACGGATGGAGGTTAGGAAGACATTTTTTTTTTTTTTTTTTATGGGCAGGTTATTGTATTGTGGGTTTCTTGCATCTTTCTCTGTAGCACCTAGTATATTCACAGTCAATATCAGGTTAAATGGACAGTAAGTCTGACCTAATATGTCAATCCTTATATACCTATAGTAGTGCTTATTTACCTGAAGGTGTGTTACAATTATTGATTAATTATTCATTAATCAGTATTAAATACCATCTATTTTATTTCAGTCTGCCTATAAACAATGATTTTTATTTTTTTTTACTTTTTTCTATAAGATCTCTTGAGTTACACTGCTAATAAATTGAGATGATTCTATTAGTTATCATGCAAAAATGTTATTATATCATTACAATGGTGTACTATTAAAATAGAATTATGACCTCTTAAAACATATTCAAACATATTTATTAATATTTCAGAAACTTTTATAACCTCTCCTGAAGATACACAGCCCTTCTGTAAATTAAAAACCGTAGTTCATTTTCCATTTTAACTCTTTACATCCAATATACCACTGTGGAATGAAAAGCAAAATTTTGTTCTATGTCTTTTCTTTGTCCATTTATAGCTCTGCATAAAAATACCTACATTTTTAGGGCATACAAGTGTGCAGTGACTTGAGGCCCAATACTACTAAGTTATATTCGTGTCAGTAGTCTCATTTGCAGATTACCCCTGCCTGCATAAGGATTTGCAGGATCAAAGCCCCTGTTAACCTGCAAATTTTTCCTGAGTGATGCCTGAAGGACAAACCCCTTGTTGAAACCTATAAACAGGTCTTTGTTTAAAGCAGTCAGACTGTATTTTGGAAGGATTTTTGCATTGCATGACAAAACAAACACACCTACAGAATTATCTCTGTTTATTGATGTGTCATTTGTTTGAATGTACTGAATATGATAAACAAAAGGTATCTTAGGACTTGTTAGGGAAACATAGTCAAAGCTTTGTAAGGAGGATATGAATTTATTTAAAGTGTTACAGTTTATCAAAAGGACAGATGGTGAAACAGACAGATGAATTATTATTACAAACTGGAGGGTTGATTTTTTTAAATTTTTTTATTTCTGTGACTATGTGATCTTACTCCAAAGCAGGTTCAGGACACTAGGGCTAGGGTATCAAGCTCACCTGGCTCCCCAGGCCAGCTCCAGATCATGGGGCTTCTCGCAGCCTAAGCCCAGATGTGGCAGGACTGGA
>NW_005842940.1:65258-70481 GCF_000455745.1 Alligator sinensis
AAGCCATTATTCAAACCCTGCCCTACTCAATCTACCCTTGAATTCCAAACCCTTCTGAGACTGCCATGGGCTAGATGACACAGCTCTGCAGTCCAGATCTGGCCTGTGGACCATATGTTTGACACCCCTGCTCCAGTGCTGTCTGCAAGGCCCAAGGCAGTGTTATGTAGAGCTAGTAGAGTTTTATCTAAGGACGCTGACAGAAGTGGCATTTGTTGTGTAATCAGATCTTGAAAGTGCTCTATAGCCATGCCCTGACAGAAGTGCATGGCTGCAGAGTGCTTTAGAAGTGCGTGAGCACATGGCAAATTAACCCTCATTACATGAGGATTCACATGAAGGCACTCTAAAGTGGAGTGCCTTCATTAACTTCTGTAAGTCCCTACGCATGAGCAGGGCTGGGCTGGATCAGGGCTGGGCTGCCTTTAGTGCTGTCTGCAGGATGGGAGGGGGCAGGAAGTGGGAGGGAACTGCAGGCCAGGGTTTGCCCAGCCTGAGCTGGAGTGGGTGGATTGGAGCTCTTCCACCTTACAGCCCTCACGGGGACTCCAATCCACCTCCCCGGCTCCAGCTCAAGCTAGGCAAACCCCAGCCTGCAGCTCCCTCCCCCTCCCATCCTGCAGACAGCACTGGAACTGCAAGGGGCGGGGGCTAAGGAAGGCAGGCAGCTCCTCGGCTGGATTGGCTCTGAAGTGGAGCTTGATCACCCCCGTCCCTAACACAACAGCAAACGTCTGCTGGATGGTGGTGGTTGGGGCGGGGGGGGGGGGGGGGGGGTCGGTCTAATTTATGTAACTCATGGCACTTTCTGTAAAGCGCCATGAGTTAGACCAGGGAGCTACACATTTGTCAGTGCCCTAAGGAGCTAGCATATATACTGGAAGCAATGCAGCTGCATTAGCAGGTTGTGTTAGCTTAGGTATGGTGCTACACTAACATGATTATACTGCTCCCAGTTCCCATGCTAGCTCATTTAGAACTAGTTTACACATCTCTACATGGCACTAAATTGGGCTGTAGTAGACATAAATTTGATCCCTGCCTGTTGTTTGCTATATTCCATGCTTAAGCCTTAAATTTCTGATAGCAACACTAGAACTAAAATATTTTTAATTTTAAACCTTATTATAAAATAAAATGCAAAATTATAACAAAAATTACATTAATACATACAAAGTAAAGAGACAGAGCAAACTGAAATCAATGTGCTAATCAAATGCAGTGTTATAATCAACCCATCAGTTATTAACATTGAGCAGCTCCACTGCCAAGTATCGACAGCATCCTCTTACATCAATATGAAAAAAACCAAGCAAAATAAAAAGACCACAAACACAAGAGCAAGCCCCTTAGTTCTAAATTATACTGACTGGTCTCAAAGAGGCTGCCTGTGGATGAATAAGTAGTTCCTTAAACAGCAGTTGAGTCAGTGTACGTTCAAAGAGCTTTGATCAATGCTAGCAGGGGTTATTCTGTGAAGAGAACAAAGGAGTCTAAGAGATTGGGCCACGGAGAGAGAACTGGAGGGAATAAAAGGGCCACTTGGATTCCAGTCACAGATCTCTTTAAGCCTCATTCTGCCTCCCTCCCTCACATTGAGCAGTACCTCATTCCTTCAGTAGTCCGACTGATGTCAGCGAGCTTTGGCTCTCCCCTGTGTTACCAATTTCAGTGGAATTATTTGCAGAGTAAAGAACTACTCAACATTAGTAACAGTAGCAAAAGATCCTTCATAAGTAAACAACAGAATATTTCCTAGCATTCATGATTAAAGCATGAAAAACATATCCATGAGGCTCTGAAATCAGTACCAGAACACTGATATCTTATGGGTTCAGTGTTCAGCTGGCATCTTTGGTTGATTTAATTGAAGCTATTTTGACTTACATTAACTAAGGACCGGGCAAACCGATTTCATTGCATCTGAAATGTAGTTCGATTTACTGTAAGAGTAAAAGATGATCTGTGATTAAAGAGATTTTGGTATTTCCATACCTTGAAATAACATTACCTTGCTAAATCAGTCTTCAATCAAGTCTTAATTTTTCCCCATTAAAATATATATTTTAATTGCATCTAGTTTGTGTTTCCCAGAGGCTTTCACTAGAATACACTGACAAGTATTTTCCAGGAAGGTAATATATATATATACATACTTTTTGTTTATTCAAGAACCTGGGTTGGCTGACAACATGCTTCAATGAATTGCCTATCCAGAAAAGATCACAATAAATCCTCTGTTGACAGAGTAGCTGGAAGAGAGCTTGGCCTCAAGGGGCACATCCAGATGAGTATAGATGCGTGGTATGTGGCACTACGGATCTGTCTGTGGTGCCACACACCACACATTCAGGTGTTCCCCATGCTGCTACTTTGCAGTGGGGGCAGGGGGGTGAACCCTGGGAGATCCTGGTTTAAAAAAAAAAAAAAAAAAAAAAACACGTAAAAAAAAAAAGTGGGGTGGTGTATGTGGCCACCTCTGCTCTATTAGGCGTTCCCATGCTGCCTTAGCCCGGGCGGTCGATCTGATTTGCCCAGGGCCTGCGTGTGGACCCCAGAGGGTACCTCGGCTGACATCAGGGAAACCCCCTAACTCGCCTGCCACAACTTTGAATGGATCCTCAGTGGAGGGGGTCCCGTTCGAGGGAGCCTCTAGGGTCGTCATGCCTCTCGGTGGGCACTCACAGGGCTCCGACCTCCCCTACACCCCAGCCAAGCACCACCTTCCGCAACGGGCTTTCAAGCCTATTTTTACAGCTGGCCCCTGCTGGTTTCTCCCCTGATCTTCGCATAGCCCTTCAGCAGCGAGCTCTGGTGTCCTGGCCAGGCTCCGGTGTGAGGGCTAGGAGGCCCTCGGGTTTCCAGCTCGACTACCCGGTGCCCTTAGCCTCAGTGTCTACTGGCAGTGGCTCCCCGTGCGCCCCTCACCCAGAGCTGAGGGCTCTATGGACCTATCTTAACAAAAGGGACCATGGCACTTGCCTTGATCCTTACCCCTGTTCCCGGAAACACCCAATGTGACGCGACGTGAACAAACCCACCACCGTGACTGCTGGTGAGGCGTAACCGCAAGGAAAGAATGGTAGGAGCACCCAAAGGAAAATAGAGTACCCCTCCCCGTGGGGACTCTGTGCTCCCCTAGTGCCTCCATGTCCTTAGGCCCGGGCACCCCAAGTTGGGGCCCGGGCTCTTGCCCCAACCAGGACTCTTCTCTCTCCCTCCAAGCTTTGCTTCTATTCAGGGTTGTAGACCCCGTCGCTTGAGGTCAGATAGCTACAGCCGGCTCTTCCAGGGGTCGCTTTGGGTCCACCTGCTGGCGCCCTTAATCCCCACTGGGCTTCTCCGGTTTGGGGTCTCCCACTGCTCCCACTGCAGCTATCACCGCTGGCACTCCCGCCAGCTTCCCTTCCGGCGTTTTTGCCTCCCGCCATTCCTTGGCTCCAAGATCTCCCGTGGCGCCTACGCTCCCACGGCACTCGCTGCTCCCATGGCTCTCGCTGCTCCAGTGGCTCTCGCCGCTGCAGCAGCCACTGCTGCCCCCTCTGCTGGCGTCTCTGATCCCTGCCGGTCTTCTCTGGCTCAGGGATTCCCCGCCACTTCTCTCACCGCTGCTGCCCTTGCCGCAGCTGCAGCTGTCTCTGCCGTCACAGGCTGCCAGCTGCTGTGGCTGCAAGCCTCTGGCCTGGAGGTTCCCTGCTGGTTCTCCGGTCGTCAGCAAGCCTCCTGCGTCTTTGGGGCCGCTCTTTATCTTCGCCGGGTGGCGTCTCCTCCTGACGTCACCCGGCCTCAGCTGGATATGAGCACAGCTAATGAACCGCGCGGGCGGTTTCCCAGTGCGCGCTTCCTTGCTCCTCCCGGCCCCTATGAGAGGTATGTTGGGGCTTTCTTTACTTTCTATTTTGAACTGGGGTTTGCCTGTAACCACGGCTTCCCCGCTTCCAGTCCTGTGTCCCTGGGACAGTGTACATAGCAGCATGCGCATGTCACCCAAAACCAGAACCTGGCTAGCCAAAGCCATGCTCCAGCTGCCAGCCAGGCTTTCTGCTGCAGGGGCGCCGTGGCTGCAGGTGCCTGGGGCGGCAGCCAGGCTTTCTGCTGCAGGAGCGCCGTGGCTGCAGCTGCTGGAGGCGCCCAGGTTCCCAGGTAAGGTTGCTAGAGGCAGCACAGTTGCTGGCCCCAGCCTCCGCTACCCCGCTCAGGGTAACCTGCTATGTGCCAGAGCGCATGTGGCATGGGCATTCCCTGAGGACAAACAGTAGCAGCACAAGGTGTGCCATTGCTACTTGTCCCTGGGGAAAAACAAATTTCCACTCATCTGGAGGTGCCCAAGAAGTGCTATTTTCAAAAAAACCTATGAGTTGTTTTCAGGCTTCCAAGAGTTTAAGGAAGACTACAAAAAACTTTCTACAGCATTCATTATTTCCACTCATCTGGAGGTGCCCAAGAAGTGCTATTTTCAAAAAAACCTATGAGTTGTTTTCAGGCTTCCAAGAGTTTAAGGAAGACTACAAAAAACTTTCTACAGCATTCATTCTACATAAAAAGAATAAATGGAACAAATTACTCCAAGAACAAGCTCCCCAGCCACAAAACAACCATCAGAGGAACAACACCAACACCTTACAACATTCCAGCCTCAGACTCGATGAAACTGCAAGCAGCAACCAACCCACAAATATTATCAATCTCTCCACACACACGTTTACCAAAACTGAAAAATCTGTCCTTTCTAAAGGCCTAAATTTCTGTCCAGAAAAATACCCTAACAAAATACTTCAATGTAGAGAACTAGAAGAATTCTTCTGACGCCTGCACCTCAAAGAATATTTCCACGACCAAACTGAACCCACTCCCAACAACAACTCATCCTCTGACAACATTCAGGAAAGGATCAATGCCAAAAAGCCCCAAAAAACATCAGATTGGACACCTCGCAGTGGACGAAACCCTAACCTTGACCGCTACATTGACTACTTCAGGGAAAGAATGAACAATGAAATAATCAGCAACACGCGCCACCACAACAACCTCTCTCTACCAGAGAAAAAGGCCATAGAATCTCTAAGCTCTAACCACCAAAGAGTAATAAAACCAACAGATAAAGGAGGAGCCATAGTCATCCTAAACCGTGAGGATTACATAAAGGAAGCCAACAGACAGCTCTCTGACACCACCTACTACAAAGAACTACAAGAAGATCCTACTCCCCTTTTCACCAAAAAA
>NW_005842940.1:70984-75211 GCF_000455745.1 Alligator sinensis
AATCTCTGATTGAGTTCCATCAGAAATTCAACAGTCACCATCCCTCCATCCGATTTTCTTTAGAATACTCCAGCACCAACATCTCCTTTTTAGACACAATGATCAGTATCCAGAAGGGTAAAATACAGACCACAGTATACAAGAAACCCACAGACCAACATACGTATCTGCACAGAACCAGCAATCACCCTAAACACACCAGAAAAGCTGTGATATACAGCCAAGCCCTCAGATACCACCACATCTGTACTGAAGAGAACACCCGGGATCGCCACCTCACCAATCTTAAAAAGGCTTTCACCCAGCAAGGATACTCCTCCAGAGAGGTAGATTTACACAACACTTCCCAGAGACGAGCCTATGAGCTCCATTTCATCAACCTGCTGGATACTAGAGATCATGGACTAAAAGATATCAAATTCACCCAAGGAACCTTGTCTGGACTAAACATAGACACTGGATTTTTGATACATTATAATCTGCCTGGCAACTGACTCCCCAGCCCAGCCCAGCCCCTGGCTTCTTTACTTTTCATCCCATCCAGGAAGAGCACACACTAACTGCTGAAACTTCCTTAGCCTGACGAAGGGTTTTTGAACCCGAAAGCTTGCTTAATAACTATTCTCCAACTATTTGGGTTGGTCTAATAAAAGATATCAAATTCACCCAAGGAACCTTGTCTGCCTATGTCCTTAGACCAACACGGCTACAACCTAAACCCCTGCAGGAATGATTTCAGACACTTTCTAGTGGCTTCCACTATGATAAGAAGTCCTAAGTATAGTTTTCTTATAAAAAACATGAGGCAACTTTATGGATGTGTATGTTCCAGATATTTCTTGTGCAATTAAAATCTCAGGTGATTTTGTTGGACAGTTCTAGGAGTGGTTTTTAAGGAGACAATTAGAAGTACCATTTGCTTAAGAACCTACAGTCTGTGATGGGGAATCCCACTTCTAGTTGGCCACATGACCACTAACCCTATAATACTGTTTTGATGATATAATCATCAAACATGATTGAATGTAAGGTTTTTGCAGTAATCTCCAAATGTATACAAAGGCATTTGCTCCAGTCTTAGAGGAAATGGATGTCAGTATTCAACATTTAAAGGGGAAGTGAGAAAATAAAAACAGGGCAAAACAATGGCAGAGCAGGAAGCAAGGGCAGCAACCCACCCAGGCTATGTTAGTCATTATTCAGCAGATAGCTGCTGCAGCAGACTTCCTCCTAAAGACACCAGCGGTTTGATGAGTAGGAATGGTCTAAGTCTCCTTCCTGACAACACAGACAACTCAGACTGGAATGGGACAGACTTCTGATTTATAATGCCTCAAAAAATCTAGATATTTATGCTATTGTAATGGAAAATTGGGCTGTAGGTAGCTTCTCTCAGAGGTCCTGCTCCACCTGCTTGGAGGACCTGATAGAAGAGAGATGCCTTTATTATTTCCACTGACTGAAAGTCATAGAATAGACTGTGTTTCCCATAAGCTGCATGTGGTAGCTATCAAATGGTATTCCTCAAATGACAGGGCCACAAGCAGTTTCTGAGGTTGCCTGTGCTGGTAGGTAAGCACTCAGTTTAATTTTAACAATCTTCTTATTTCATAATATATTCTATACCTATAATGATTAGGAAAAAGCCTGCCCACAAACATTAAGTCATTCATACAACTCTATTACTTTTTGCACTTATATTCACTGTTTTATTCCTTGTTGGATCAGAAAAAAATATTGTATTGAATAGACAGACAAATATCTATTTACCTTCTCTCCAATAAATGCTATGAACGTACATATGTGTGCAAAAACATATACACTTACACAAAAATGTTAAAGGAATATGAAGGCTGCAAAGCCAAGCAAATGTTAGAAAATATCAGACTGAAGCAAACTAAATTCAGACTTCTTGTCTTATGGTCCAGGCTTTAAACATGGTCAAATGCTCTTTCATTCAGTGTTCAGGGTGGACCAAGTTCTGCTTTGAAACCAGTTATGGAGCAAATGAGGATGTTCTCCAAACTACGGATGTAAATATTTTTTTTAAATGATCCATTTAACCTTCCCTAATTTTATCCGTTAAACAGTTAACCAATAACACAGCAGCTCAGACCTGGGGCATACTATTCCCTCCTCGTTCCTCCCTCCCTCCCTCCTGCCTGTCCTGCCACATTCTGGTCCCTGCTGGGGCATGGCCCAGCTCCCCTTCCAGCCTCCCTTCCCTGTCCGACTCCACCCCTTCCCCACTAAACAATAACCAATAACCTAACAGATTATACTGGGCTTATCGGGTAAGTAATTAATTGTTTAACCTTTCACATTCTGACTCCAAACCTTAGTACTTTTAATTGAATGTTTTGTATGTTATTTGCTATGTTTTCTAAAAAAAGTCTACTAAAAAAAATCATCATCTAGAACCCTACTGACCCCTGCTGTCCCCCACCAGGGTTATCAGCAGGGTTGTGACCTCTAGAGTCACAGCACTTGAACTAATAAAATAGCTGGCAGAAGTAATAGTCTTTTACCTACAACAGTATATCCTCAGTTACTTTAACCTTGGGTATCCTAACAATCCAAAAATCAACTTTATTTTACTAAGTAATAACTGTTGTATTGCATAACAAGCTGTTTTCTTCTTAACCTTTAATACAGCACTTTCTCCATTTTAAGTTTGAGACAGTAACTTGTACTTGTTGGTAACAAAAGGTTCTCTCAAATTTTACTGTTAATGTCTGTACTGTTCAGTTTGGTATGGTTTTACATTGTGCGTCATGTGGCGGCATGTATAATTACTCACAAGATGCTGTGGTTTCATTTATCTGAACAATTTCAATCATCTCAATGGCTGTTCAGTGAGTACCTTCCGAAAGGGTTTGGATTACTAAAGATACACTGTACTAGAGACAGACAGCATGCCTTGTCAGTAGGTTTTATAGCTATTTGTTACATAACAGAAAGATACTAAGACTCAGAAATCCTACATTCAGTGCCAGGTTCTTTAAGTATTTTCTGTGGGTTATAAATGCTTTGCTCCTCCCAGTTCCTGGCAAATCCCTTCTGCTTCTATTGTCCTTGACTTCTATTTCCTCCACATCCTCGCTCTGATTGACACTTTCAGCTTCTGCTATTATAGAATCACAGAAAAAGGAGGGTGGAAAGGAACCTCAAGTGGTCATCTAATCCAACCCAACGCTCAAGGCAGGGGCATTCCTTTCTAAAGCATCCCAGTCAAATGTCTGCCTAATTTGCACTTCTAAAGATGGAGATTCTGCAACCCAGTAGCATAATGATGGGTTGGCAAGAGGGGCACAAGCCCCATGTATTGCCTACTGGAACCTGTTCCCCTCCCCTGCACCCTTCACCTTCCCTGCAGCAGCTCTGGCTACAGGCAGAGCAACAGCAGCAGCAAACGGCGGTGACCAGAGGTTTGCTGTTGGCGTGAATGATGCCGCCTTCCTTTTTTTGCCACCAACTGGTGCTTAAATGGCTGTTCAACACGTGTTGGCAGCAAAAAAAAAAGAGAGTGATATCTCCCACAACAGCGAACTTTCAGCTAATGTTCCTACACTGTGCCCCATCGCTGCCCAGGGAACAGAGCTAGTCAGTCAGGCATCTCATAGATTTCATAGACATTAGGGCTGGAAGGGACCTCGGAAGATCATCGAGTCCAGCCCCCTGCCAAAAGGGCAGGAAGTCAGCTGGGGCCAGCAAGATAAGCATCGTTTGCTCTTGAAGGTGTTCAATGTAGGCACTTGAACCACCTCCGGCGGCAGGCTGTTCCAGACCTTGGGGGCTCGGACAGTAAAGAAATTCTTCCTTATGTCCAGCCTGAAACGGTCTTGTAGTAGTTTATGACCATTCGACCCAGTCGTCATCCCTTGGGGCGCTCTGGTGAACAAACGCTCCCCCAGATACTGGTGGTCACCCCTGATAAACTTATAGTTGGCCATCAGATCACCCCTGAGCCTGCGCTTTTCCAGGCTAAAGAGCCCCAGGGCTCTCAGCCTGTCATCGTAGGGTCTGCTTCCCTGACCTCTGATCATGCGCGTGGCTCTTCTCTGGACTCTCTCAAGCTTCTCCACATCCTTTTTGAATTGTGGAGCCCAAAACTGGACGCAGTACTCCAGCTGTGGCCTGACTAAGGCCGCGTACAAGGGGAGAATGACGTCCCGGGATTTGCTTGAGAAGCATCTATGGATGTAAGCCAGCGTTTTGGTCGCTTTA
>NW_005842940.1:77341-80100 GCF_000455745.1 Alligator sinensis
TTCCTTGCCCACAGATTTTACCAGGGCTGGGGCAGGGGTGGGCTCCCTTAAGTTCCTTGAACTGCTGGCTTTGCAAGGATTGCGCAGCGGGCCAGCAGTGGTGGTAGTCCCCCCGTCCCCCAGCAGGCTTAATTTAAAGCCCGGTGGAGCAGGTCAGCCAGTCTGGCTGAGAAGAGCCTCCTCCCTAGGGGAGAGAGGTGGAGGCCATCTCTTCCCAGCCGCTCGCTGCCTCTCTCGCCAAAGAGCGGGCTGTGGTCATGAAAGCCAAAGCCTTCCCGACGACACCAGCGCCGCAGTCTTTGGTTGACCACGTGGATCCTCCTCTCCCTCCTCAGCCCATAGCCTGAGACTGGGAGGATCGACAAGAACACCACCTGTGCCCCCAGACCCTTTAGCCCCGCTCCCAAATCCTTGGAGCGCTCCCAGCCGGGTCATGAGGCACTACAAGCCGTGTCATTGGTGCCCACATGAATAAGGAGCATGGGATAGTGGTCTGTGGGTTTGAGGAGCTTTGGGATCCTCTCCGCAATGTCCCGGATGCGGCCCCCCGGGAAGCAGCAGACTTTCCTGGCTAAGGGGTCAGGGTGGCAGACTGCCCCCTCAGTCCCCCTCAGGAGGGAGTCTCCCACAACAAACACCTTACGTTTTGTCTTGGGGAGAGCAGGGGCGGTAGCTGCAGTTGGGCCCATGTTGCCTGTGGGGGCCGTATCTGCCATAACCTAAGTAATCTGTCCTAGAGCTTAACCACTCTCATAGCTAGAAAGTTCTTCCTAAAATTTAGGAAGATACTGTTGCAAATTAAGTCCATTACTTCTTGCCCTGTCACCTGCAGCCACAAAGAACAATTGATCATCATCGTCTTTAAAACAACCCTTTTTGTACTTGATGATTGCTATCCATCACCCATCAATCTTCTCCTCTTCTGACTAAATAAGTCCAGTACTTTCACCTTCTCCTCATTGGTCATGTTTTCTAGAGAGCTACTATTTTTTCTCTCTCTCCTACGGACTCTTCTACTTGTCCACATCTTTTATCCTGCTCCCTTTGCTTCCCCCTACTCCCACAAAGATTCTTCTCCTAGTCCCCTCTCACCTTGGCTCTGGCTCCTGCCCATGAGGTTTCCATCCTCTTCCCTTCTATTACCTCAAGCCTCTTTCCTTAACCTCTCCCCAAGCCTCTACATTCAGGTTGAGTTACTACTTTTAACTCCTCCTTACAGCCTGTCTCTCTGCAGGGGGAACATTGCAGAGACAGTCCCTCTGGCCTAACTTCTACTGGTTGACAATACAGCAGCCCTAAGTAGGGCAGAAGTGCAGGGAAAAGCCTGCTCAACCCCAGCTGGAGTATGCTTAGTTGCTTTCGGGAGATGGTACATGTGGAAGCTGTTTGGCATGTAGGATCTGTGTGGGGTTGATGTATCTGCACAGAGCATGCAACCTTTGGAGAATGTAAGTGTCAGCTACTTCCCCTTGAAGCAAGGCTTCTGCTACAGGCCCTGTCCTGATCCTGAAATCTTCATATTGAAAAAAATGCCAAAGGAGAGTTTTGCCTGAGAAAAGGCTGCTAGATTGGGTCACTGTACTCTGACAGACTCTCTCTCTGCCACCCACATTTCAGTGTTTTAACATTTCTTCCCCAGCAGCCTGTACATAATTGTGCTCGTCACTTCCTTTTATCATTTTGGTTCTGATACATAGCTGTATTGTTTGAGTTCTTGCTGTGTAAAACCTGAAATCTCTTTCCCATATCGTATACGATTCTGATCTTATCAAAAGCTATCAGTAACTGATGAATGTATTTTATACACGAGAGAATACTATACTCACCATTCCTGAGTTCTCTTTTTGTATGCTCTCTCATTATAACCACTACAGCTGATTCTGAAGCTTTCAGCCGCTTTTTGCTGTGCTGGACCTTTCAACTAGGCAGTCATTTTTAACTTCCATTTTTAGTTTTTAAAAATATTTATAAGTGATTAATCTTACAGTGATGTAGCTGTGATAACCCAGGGATTACATAAGAGGCAAGGACTTTTAGAGGTGATATCTTTAATTGGACAGACTGCATTGTTCAGATAAACTTAGACAAGCTTTTGAATGCAAAGCCAAAGAAAGCCCTGTAGAAGAATGCTCTGCACTGAAAAGCTTATCTAACTTTATCCCTTGTGGTTCAATGAAAGATATCATCCCTCAAAAAATCTTGTTCGTCAAATAATCTTACTGGAAGTTATTCCTAAATAGTTTTAAAAGAATCCCCTCTGTTCTCTTTTTATATACATTTTTGTAGGTGCTGAATGTTAGCGCTCTGCCAACGAAGTCAATTCTGTAGGACACAGGGAGTCTCCTCCATGTACTCCTCCTGCACACAAGTGATAAGCCCTCCGCATGGCACGGGGGCATTTACTGTCTCTATCCCCTTTGTGGGTCTGTGGCATCTTATCTCCAAACATTCAAAACTGGCTTAAAAATGCAAGAATAAAATACTACCAAATGCAAAAATACTACCAAACAAACAATCAAAACCTTGTTCATTTGAGGCTCTTCTCATTGCTTTCTCATTTCCGAGCATTGCAATTACTCTCTGGTCACATTTTCAAGCTTTCACCCACCTTTGGGCCTTTACGAAATACGGAATATTATGAAGCTTGTGATAAGCCCAGGAGCGCTGGCAGCCCGGGGGCTGGCTGGGACCCAGAATTAGGGCCGACTCCTCCCGCGGCGGCCGCTAGGGGCGCCATCATGCCCTAGAACGCCGGCGGC
>NW_005842940.1:80122-89421 GCF_000455745.1 Alligator sinensis
GACAAACCCCTCGCCCCTGAGCGGGCGCAGACGTTACCAGCCGACCCCCGGCGGAATGACACCCGCGGCGCCCAATAGGCTGCAAGCGTGGGCCGTGCTCGGCCGGCGGGCTGCAGCAGCGAGGGACGCGGGACGCGGGCGGGCGCGCGATGCTGCTGCAGCTGGACGCCGCGTTCGATCTGCAGCGGGACGTGGGCCCGTGGCTCGCGGCGCAGGGCTGACCCCGTCCCCCGGGCGCTGCGGCCCCCGCTGCACGTGACACATCCAAACCGCGCAGTGTTGCAGCCCCGCCTCGCTTGCAGAGCAATTGTTAGTAAAGAGCGAAGTTTTTCCCATTCGTGCAGCTCAGGCTTTCAGAGCAATGCCAGAAGTCACGAGAGCTGGCAACAGGGGCACTCCAACCAGACACGGTGCCGACCCCTGCTGTAGCTGGTTTGTATCCAGCGTTAATTGGGATGTGTAGCAGGGCCCTTTCTTTTCATTTCTTTTTGTCAAACTGTCCTGGTGAGAAGCGCGGCGGGTCTGTGGGGGGAAAACCCTGCAATTCTGGGGGAATTCTGTATTCATTCAGGGCAATAAATCTGCTGTATCATTGGCGTACTTCTTTGAAGAAGGAAGCCAGGCATCTGGTAACAAAGTGGGAACAGTTTCATTCATTGGCAACATGAGGCGCAAGGTGCAGTGCAGTTAGGGGGCTGATCTGAGAGCCGTGAGCTCTTCGGGTAAGTCTCGTCCTGTTCTGGGTTCAAAAGCCAACGTCGCGTTAAGCCGTTTCATCAAAGATGCGTGTCTTTAACGGCAGTTCCTTGAAATGTGGGTCAGGTTCGTCCTGGATGTCGTTTTTACACCACCGGTCTGTTCTCCATGACAGTTGACACACAGCAGAGACAAGTGTGGCAAAGAAGGCTTGCAGGGAGGCAGCTGTACGTGATGGCTGAAAATATTTGGATTTTACCTCCTACGAATAGGTTTTCTTACCATGTATTGGGTATTGCTGCCTTTCACACAACCTTTCCACCACTCTAAACAAATTGGACAGGACGCCTACCCTCTCCTTTTAATAACAAAGAAACAAAAAACCTCCCATCCTCATAGTAAGCGGCTATCTATCACAATGACATGAGCTGGTAGATGCCACAACAGTTTGTGATTTCTAGCTTACTTATCAGTTGGCAGAAGGGTTAAAAATACGACCCCGATGTATTTTTTGGCACTTCTTTTTACTACTTTCATTTGTAAAGACCGTTTCATTTCTGCTTTTGTAAAGACTGCGGTTGAGATCAGCTTAGAAAAGTAAAAGCAAATAATGTAAAAAACCTTATCTTGATATATACTTACACAATTACTAAGTTCTCGCTTCCTAACTGAACACCTTGCCAAAAGTTTTCTAGTTTTCTTCTATAATCAGCTTGCCACCTATGTATTGCTGCTATAATAATAGTAATGTTCAATTCATTCAGTCTCAAACACTTATATGAAACTGCAGGTAAGTATAAAAGTTTCTGTCCTTTAAAGACCATTCATTATCTTTCAGTCTAATGTGACCAAATTTGCAGTTAAAAACACAGAACTAGTTCTAGGTAATGGTATGGAGCTGTTTTAAAGATATTTGAGGTAGTAGTGACCATCATGTTTTGGAAAGGTGAAGTCATGGCAGGGCCTTCAGAAAAGCAGGAATCTTTTCAATAAGCCCGTCTGATATTAGTAAGGCTGCTGCCTACCGTTTCAAATTCTACTACGCACTGACTTTCTGGTATATTGCTATTAAAATAAAAAATGAGACGTGGTAGGTATAGTATTGTAAATAGGGACACATTTGAAAATGGCTCTATGTACTGAAGGCCTGGCCTTACAAACATAGCACAGGAAGCTCCTTCCTATCCTATCAGGTCCAGTCCCCTGCATTTGTAAGCTATTTTTTAAACATATAGGCATGCCTGAATTACACAGCAGTCAAGTTTAGTGTGTACATACATATTTTCAGTATTGGAGCCCAAATGAACAGACAAAAAATATTTTATGTGATACTGAACTTGGAGAACCGACAGCATGTTTGTGAACAGGATGTATAAAGGACGTATAATTGGAGAGATTTCCAAGAGCATGGTGATCTATAAAAACAAAAAAAACAAAACACCCCAAAGACACCCCCAAACAAAGACAACCCAAAACAAACCCCGCCTCAAAACCCCAAAAAACTGATCAGCATTGATTGGCAAAATTAGCTTTTAAAAATAAATACTCCAGTTGTGACTTTCTTTTCTTTTTTTTGTGCTTTAAAAATATCAGGGAGAGCTTGTTGCTGTGAATTAAAACTGAGCTATGTTTGAAAAAAGCTTTCATGTAAATCTGGCTCTTTTGAGTCTATTGTTGGTGATGGTCAAGTGTCCTACTGAAGCGGGAGATTGTAAACCAGTGACAGAAGTGTTTGAAAGCTTGTCTAACATGCAGAAATTGAACTTTTTTTTGCCTTCAAGGTAGTATGCATTTTTGTAGTAATGCTTACAATTGCTAACTATAATACTAAAAGCTAATTAATTTTCTCTCTGAAGGATTTGAAAGCCCTTTGCAGACTATCTTGGAGTTTCCATTGATGCACATACTGGGCATGCAGGCACATTCATATTCTGAACTGACAAGAAAAGCAACTCTGTTTGCATTCAGCTGCATTTATTATTCAGTACAGTCCCTGTCCATATTAATGCTCTTGTTAAATTCAGCTGCCTGTTTTGGGGGATTATTTTTTTTTTTATTGTGGCATATGAAAGGCTATTGTTTCCAGTGTTACCACCATGGATGCCCTTGGATTTCCTTCAGGTTTAAAGGATCACCAGTGATTGCCACTCCGATTTAATTTTTCTCTATTTTACAAATGTTTGGTGACTCCCTTGATTCGACACACCCTCATACAAGTTCTGCACAGATTAAAAAATGGCTGCTCAAAAAGGAAAAATGGTAGTCCTTTGACTCCACGTTTTGTGGTGTAGAAGGTCTTGTGTGAAGTAATTTGCCCTGTGAGAGTTTTAACTGGAAAAGAAGTAACTAGTTTGGAGGCAACTGTACTTTTCCCGAAGGCTCAGAGAAGTGACTAAATTCTATGAAGCTTCTATTAGAGGCAATGTAGTACGTGCTGTCCTCCAAAAGAGAACAGCAAATTTTCTTGGTTATTTTTGGTTAATAATCTCTGATGTAATGCTGTTATGACCTGAAAACTGGGTAATGAGGGCAGGGGAGGGCAGAGGAGAGTAATGCCAGGAGCCTTTTTCTCTCTCCACCTCTAACAAAATACCAGTTCTGAATTTTTTTGATCCAAAAAATGAAATAAAACAGAGGAGGTTTTCTTTCCATTATTAGCCAGCCTAAGCGGCTTAAAATATTAAACTGCTTGCACCCTGGGGAGGAAAGAAACTTCCTACCAATCTTGTGTGATAACCAAGGTAAATAGTCAAACAGAACAAACCACCTGACAAGACTTTTGAGAATTTCCCAGTCCCACTCGCTGAACCACATTCCTATTGCAAATGAACATGCAGATGTCAAACTTCCCACTTACGGACTGTGTTTCTTAATCACAGTCACATTTGTGATCATGCAACAATTCTTTGGCAACCAAAGTATTTAGAAAGCATGAAGAAGTAGTATCAGAAAAGCACTTAATGTGGTATAAGACTTGTCTTATTAAAAGAAATTAATTGTGCTCTTCTGTTGCTTTCATTTTATATCTAGTGCTTCCCTGCTGACTAGTCCTTCTCATCCCTCTGAATATCTCTCTTGTCTGATCTTTCTTCCACCCCCATTGTCTTATCCGTGTTTCCATGACGCCTAGGATCTTTGGATGTGCTTCCTCAATACTGCTGAGTTCCTTAATACTCAGCACATGCTGCCTAGCTCCATGGCTCCCTCGTGGCTTTGATCCCTGAAAACAGTTTCTGTTTCTGATCCTGCTTGTATATGGGAATGGCCTCCAGAGGAAACAGCTAAGCTGGCACCACTTCATTTCCACATCCAGGCAGCTGGAAATAAGTTGGCAGTTTTCATAGAGCTTGTTTGTTCTCTGCAAACCCCCAGAAAGTGCTCCAAGGGCTTTAGTGCAGAGATACTACTTTATAAAGTTCTGCATGGCATATAATGGATAGAAGCTGATCATGTTTGTCTGCTACAAACAGCACAAGATGACTCCAAGCCTCTTTCATTAAATATTCCTCATCTTTACTAAGAATAAATATTAAGGTAGAATACTAAATACAATTAGGAGATGGTCCTGAGATCACACTGTAGGTAGATGGTTAAAATGTTGTTGCGTTACATTGACAGTAAAGACTACTCACAGACATGATTTATATAATGTGGTTGAGCAGCGAAGATTACAAATCAAGCTTCTTTATACTTTGAAATGCTATACACATCTCATATTAAGCTATTTGGGAATTAAATGGAAGTCTACTGTTCTTTGTTCAAGAACTGAAGTTTTTTCATGTACAAATGTGCCTTTGCAGATTTAAAATTAATGCTCATTTGTCTTAAAGCATCATAAGTTTTACAGTGAATTAGCCCAAGTCAGAATCTTATGCCTTACACCTATCATTTTAGATACCTTTGAGGAGACTTCATCAACACTCTACGTACTAAATGTTGAAAGAAATGGAAAAATTATATACACCTGGAAGGTAAGTCTACAGCAACTCTCTGCAGCTATACTAGAAAGTAACAGCGTGGTAAACCCTTCTTTTCATCTAATACTTCCACCTTGAATTTAGCGTAAGTGACATTTTAAAACCTGAAATTTGATTAGTTAATTTTTTTCATTTCTCTTACAATATGAGAGCAGTTGTCCTTTGTTCACTTGCAGAATTGGCTTTTTTTATAGGTTAAGGGGGTGTTTGGATGGAGGTGAAGTACTGGACTCATTAAATAAGTCCATGGGACTTTTGCCATTGACTTTTGTGAGACCAGAATGTAACCCTGAATGAACATGTATCACTTTAACATACAAGCTTTTCATAAGCAACACATTCTTTGACCCTGGGAGCTGAGTTGCTTCAGAAAGGAAAAATCTGTTGAATTCATGTGCAGCTATTTCCGATAAACTTGATGCATTTATGCATAATGAAGGGTAAAAGAGCTCTTTTTTTCTGCCTTACTTGGTGGTGTTTTAAACACTTATCAGTAGTGCTTAATTATAGTTGTCATGGGCTTTGAAAAATCCTTAACTTATTAGTATCCTGCACGGTTTTGGGTCATGTCATTTTAACTTAAAAATAAGCCTTCAAGGCCCTGTTTTGCCCCCGAATGCATTAGGGAAGGAGAGACTCCCTGAGCTGAATCTAGTGGAGTTCCAAGGAATTTTCTCACTGGTTTGGGGATGTTTCTCCTCTGCAGAAATAACTGAGTTTTATTTCTTTAAAAGTGCACATAAAACCCAGACTGTGGAGGATCTACCTGCCTGATGCACAGACTAGAGGATCATGTCTCAAATTGTAGTGCACTGTCAGAGATGCTTCTTTGTACTCCAAGGCAGCAGAGCTGAAACTCTTCAGAGCATCACATAGGGCTTTAGTAAGGGTAAGGCTGCAGCAGACTTAATTCCTTGTTCTTATGGATACAGATTTCCCTTTTGTATAAGAAGGTACAGAAAGTGTGGACCTCTGTACACCACCTCGCAATACTCTTATGGGCACACTAGATCTATGGAGGCAACATGTTATTTATGAGGGGATGATTCCTCCTTCCTAATGTCTTTGAATCAGCCTGAATTATTTCCCTGTGCTGCTGTCTTGGCAAGATAAGAACTCTTTTTCCCATGATTGCTCACTCTCCTGCAAAAGTGACCTACAGAGACTTCCTTCATTGTAGAGGGCACAGATATGTTTTGTTTGCTTTTGCTCTAAGGCAGGGGTGCTCAGCCTCCAAACCATGGGCCAAATGTGGCCATGGGGTCATTGCATAGGATACATGGAGCTCCCCTTGGGTCTGGAAATTTGGTAGTGGGGGTGCGGTGGCCATTATGACTACCCTCACCTGTGCCAAATCCCCAAGCCCCATTCCCTGCATGACTGATTGGAACCAAGCTATACCCACTTCCTCTGCAGGGCTGGGCCATGCCCCTCCACTTCTGAATCTGGACAGTCATACCCCCTTCCCTCCCCACGGAGCTGGGTTGGGGCCTGGCCACTCCCCCTTCCCCTGCAGGGCCAAACCATACCCCCTTCCCTCTTTGCAGGGCCAGTTTGGGGACTGGCCTTGCCCCTTTCCCTCGCCACAGGGCCAGGTCAAGCTCCTTTCCCCTGCAGGGCTGCATTGGGGCCAGCCTGCCCCTCATGCTACCAGATAGTGCCTGCCCTGCCTGCCCGAATGCTGGATTGGGAGCTCTGGCTTGATCCAGCCCACAGTTGGGCTGGGTACTGGTAATCTGGTCCATGGGGCAAAAAGGTTGGGCACCACTGCTCTAAGATTTTAAATCTATGAGGGGCTGAGTTGTGAGTACTCCATGGAATATTTTTACAAGTGGGCAAATGCACTTGCTAATTCCTTTTATGCTCTAACTCAGGGGTTCCCAAACTCTGACAGATTGCATACCACCAATTTAAAATGATACAGCCTTAAGTACCACCAGCAAATTTTTCGTACACATAGGCAATAGACTATGTATTAGTGGGCTCTGAGCATCCCACCACTCGTCCTGGGGCCCCATTCACCCCAGCCACTTCCCCTGCCCCACTCCCTCCCTCACCATGGGGGCCTCAGTCTTTGCCCCCTGTCCCCCCCCCACACACACACACTTACTTGCTGGGTGCTGCTCCACACACAGTGCTGTGTTCCTGGCAATGTGCAGCAGGCTGCTGCTGGGCTTTGCGGGGGTGTGGCCCATCCCTCTGGCCTTCTGCATACCATTCGCAGGTTGTCTGTGTACCACTGGTGATACGCATACCACAGTTTGGGATCTGCTACTCTAACTCAGTGGTTTTCAAGTTTTTTAGACTTGAGGCACCCCTCTATAACTCTTGTGAATTGAGTTTATTTATTACAGTGTAATATTTATTTATTACACCATTTATTTATTACAGTGCTCATCTCTTGGCAGCGGGGCTGGGTAGTGGGGGGCAGAGTTGTGGCCAGGCAGAGCCTGAGCCTGCCCGTATCTGTTTCTCCTCACACTTCCTGCTGCACCTCTTGAAGGATCTCATTGTACCCCAGGGTGCTGTGGCACCCAGTTTGAGAATAACTGCTGTAACCTTTTGTTGAAACTTTACTTTGTATAAAGCCTGATAGCTTTATGTTGCATTTTTGACTTCCCATCAGTTTGCAACAAATTTTAAGGTAAATCTCTTCTGAATAATGGTTATACTTTCACTTTGCTACTCCAGTGTAAAATATGCAGAAGTGGCACTGAAAAGCTGCATTTAGTGAAGATAGATAAATTACCTCCAGTATTCTGTAGCTTTCTCTCTTATTTACCTATATTTACTGTGAGGAAATAGTTAACTTTATTATAGTAGATACTAGTGTTAACTATAGGTCTTACAGAGTTGTCTAAAACAATTTAACTTTTTTAGTGTCACCACAGTGAATTATCTGTAATCAACAAGACCATTTCTTGAGAAACCTGCGTGCATATGTGAGCCTTTGCTGGGTTTGTAGCAGTGAAGTCCCATGCTCTTGGCAGAGCAATTAATGTTTGTACTGACACTATCAGTGAGGTTGGTGCACAAACAAGGATGGAGCTCTTCTGGCACTTGTCCCAATAAACAAACATGGAAAACAACCTATCTATCAAATGGAAAAGGACCAAGCATATTATATGTGGAATCAGAGCTAGGAGGAAGGTAAACTTCTTATTTTCACGTTGCAAGGTATTAGAGAATTGTGTTGACTATTAAAAAAAAAAAAAAAAAGTCTATATAACAGTTGTGTCACAGGATAAGTACTTATACCCTGCAAGGCAGTATAGGAATTCTGCAAGTGAATGTGAAAACAAATATGTGAGCGCACAGATGTGTGGGCGGATTAATTATTGCAACGGTAATTTCAATATTAATCAAATATGCTTTCAGTAGCAAAGTGCAGATGATGTTAGATTGCAAGAACACATTTCTACTATCAGAATCATTAGGGTTTCAATTTGGGAAATATCCTTATTTAGAAATGTTTAATTTTAAATTGGCGGGACTTAAGCTCATGAGCAATTGAGTGCTCACTTTACCGTGATGACAAGTGTAAAAACCTGAAAGAGAGGAGGCTCAAGGTCTTCAGTTTTAACTTCATAAAACAAGATATAGCATTTCTGTAATTAACCACAAGACCTCTTTCTCAAGCACTGTTTAAAAGTAATGGTCATGATATTGAGCAAAGTGAAAGATTATGGTTTGAAGACTACAAGGTTATGTAGTTTCCATTAAGATTACTATTGTGGTACACAGACTTCTGCAGCATGACTCATTTCTAGTTCAAAATTGAAATGTTATAAATTGCTTTAAAGCAGAGTCCAAAAACAAAAATAGATTTTTGAAAATAGAAAGCATGATAAAAACCAGTCTTTTCTATTCTAAAACAAAAGTTTTCATTTCTATTTATTCAAAATTACTATAAATAGTTGTGATTTTACATTATTTAATTATCTATCAGCAGGTGGTATTTCTTGCTTGTAGAGGCAAGAGGCAGTAGACTATTAGTAAGGATGATCATCCTTGAGGGTTTTTTTTTAAATAGCCTGTGAAATCTATTTAGTCTTCATATAGGTAATTTTCTAGGGTAGAGTTTCAATCTGTTCTCCAACTAGCAGATCACTGGGTGGTACAGCAGCTTCTTTACAGGTTCCATATACTGTCCAGTTTGTACAAGTGTGGATCCCCAAGTGTGGGTGTTTCAACCCAAAATAGCCTATCTAGGACCATTGTGGAATCCCCCTTTTATCATGTGCAGTAGTTTCTCTTCCTTGTCATTCGACTGCTCTAATATATGGCCCAAGTACAATGGAGAGGATAAATTCAGATTGTAAGTTTGAATGGACTGCACTTTCATTCACCAGCAGTGCAGATGCTGGTGGTTCAATCATTGTCCTATGTTGTTCTTTTTAAAAAACATCCCCTCTCAGTCTCTTTCCTGTCACTGGAATTAGAGCAAGGGTGTAAAAGATGTGGCCCACAGACTGGATGTGGCCCATGGAACTTTATCAGTGTCATCTGACCTTTGGGGCTGGCAGTGGGACTGGAAATTGGCAGAGGGGCAAGCTGCAATAGCTTTATGGTAGTTGCTCAAATATAAGACAACCAGATTATAAAATCTCTCCCCCCCCTTCCCCC
>NW_005842940.1:89452-109998 GCF_000455745.1 Alligator sinensis
TTCCCCCCCCCCCCCAAATTAGATTCTATATATGGAAAATATATAAATTTGATATAATTTTCCAGGTATAGAATGCAATTATTGGAGGTTTATTTTGAATTTGTCCCCTTCCTACTGCTACAGCAGGTAAAATAAATGTGTGGGGTCAGGTAGCCCCTTTGCTTTTGGCCACCCCAACTTCTCCCTCTTGTAGCCCCTTTACCCGCTCCTTACTGCCAGACTGAGCACATGGAAGTGAGGGCCAATTTTGAAAAAACTGACCTTGAAATAATCATCTATCGGCAAGCTTTAGCACAGTAGTCTGTAAACACTTTTAATATATTTATGTATAATACCATATGTGTGTGATATTAGTTCAAAGCCAGAAGATTCATGATTTACGATATAGTTTATTGGGCTGGGCCCCAGTAAAGTTGAAAGCATTTAAAGCCGTGGTGACTCTACAGCTCAGCATTGCTCAGTACTTGGCATATGTGTACGCTCCAGATACCACTCCCTGCTCCCGCCCCCCAAAGGATCCATGTGTTATTTAGCTCACACTCATGACAAGAACTGGATGACCCCTGCTGACTTCCTGCTCCTGGGGCAGGGGGCTGGACTCGATGATCTTCTGAGGTCCCTTCTAGCCCTAATGTCTATGAAATCTATGAAATTCTTGTCATGAGTCCTGGGATCCTCCAAAATGTATATGCAGATGAAGCATAGGGGAGCCTGGTCTGGCTTTACTCCCTGAAGGGTGGGGTCACACTAATCATATGTGACAAGCTAAGAGATGGAGTGACAGGGATTCTGGGCAAACTGTTTGGGGACCTGTTTGATGAGATCCAGACCTCTAAGGTTGGTGGAAAAACAGGAATGGTTGTAAATGGGAAAGAAAGGTGCAGCTCCGCTGTGGGAGTCAAGAGGACATTTAAATATATGCAGTGTAGTAGCTCACCATGACTTGAACAAGTGTTCGTGCTGAGCGGGACTGCATACAGTCGGTATTACCATATATCGTATTCATATGGGTTGCTCTAATTTATCCTTCTGGTAGGTTCCCATCAGTGCCTCAGCCTCTTCTGGGCTAAGATCAAGTGTAGTCGCTGTGCTGGTCTGACAGTGTGTAGTGGAGGGTGCATCCCTGTTCAAATGCGGACAGGACTCCCTACGACAGCCTCACAGTTTCCCACTAACTAGCTTCCAATGGGAGGATCTCAGCTACGTGCCTGCTTTATGGAAGTGGGGGACTCTTCCCTAGCTTACTCCTGCAGCCACTGGATTTGGAACTTATCTGTATAATTTGACCTGGAACATGAAAAATGTTCCAACCCCCTCCCCTCCCCCCCCCCCAAACCAAAACAAAACAAAACAAAACAAAAGGCCAAACTCAGCTTTTTGTCTAAGATAAAGCATTTTTGGTACCAAGGGGAGTGTGAATGGGCTGGCTCTGGCCCTCCTGGTGCTAGTCTGATGTTGCAGCACCTCTAGGCCCAGAGCTGGTTCCATATGGGGGGGGACGGACCACCTGCCTGTTGTATAGTCATGATCAGTGTTTGCTACATGTAGTTGGTTTCTATTACTGAAGGCATGCTGCTTTTAGCACCAGTTCAAAGATTGTATTTAGTGAGGTTTCCTTCTTATATGAATGTAAGAGGAGTGGCTTTTCCCATCACGCTGACTGGGGAGGTGAGGGGGAATCTTGTCTTCTATTTGAGCACATGCAGTAATTGCTATGGCTCCTGGAGCTGGCAGTCGCTATTTGTCTTGTTGCCAGATCTCCAATCTGTTGGTCAGAGCTGGAGCATGGGACTGTCATCTGGCCCACAGGGCTGCCCTATGGGGCTGGAAATTTGGTGGTGGGACAAGCAGTGGTTGTTATGACACTAGAAGATCTAGCAATTAATGCTGCTCCTGTTTGTTCCACCAGCAAATTTCCAGCCCTGTGGGTCAGATGTCATGGCTCTGTACTCCCAGATCTGGCCTGTGGACAAGCCCCATATTACTTATCTCGTCTCTGGGCAGACCTTCTGTTACACATCTGCTCTGAATTGGAGCAGGTATGACAAAATAAAGGACAGAAAAAGGATAAAGATGAAATAAATGGAAAGGACTGGTGATGTTTGTGTTAGGGGTGTGGGGTGGGGAAGGGAGCAAAGAAATGAAAACATTCAGCAAATGGTGAGAACCTTGAGAAAACCTTAGATTTTTTTTTTTTCATTTTAATTTATAGGGTCATCTGAGAAACACCTACATTGGATTGTATGATCCTCAAACAAGACAAAATGAGGTAAGGACCAGCTTTCTAGACTACAAAATTATTTACTTGCATCTCTAGGAGCATCTCCTTTTCAATATAAATTACATTTGTGACATTCCAGTGTCAAAGTGTAACTCATTCAAAGATTGCGTAATGTAGCAATGTGTCGCAGTGTTCGACACTATTTGATATTGTCAACATTTGAACACTGCTGAGTCTGCTCCAGTGTTTAAAACAAGCTAAAAACCTTTAACTGTGTATGTTTGCTAAAAGATAAATTAAATAATTTTTCTCTTGTCCTGCATGTACACCTGCAGTGTGTTTGGTGCTGCTACATTAATATGAAGACACAGTTCAGTCCTGCAGTTAAATCTATGTGGACAGTTCCTAATGCCTGTCCAGAGCTGTACTGAAATCATCGGGGTCATTAAAGTGACAAACCATTCAGAATTATCTAGAACAGTCCCAAATTTCAGGGTTATGTCTTGGTGTCTCTGAAAAGGCCTTGAAAATGGGGCTTCATGTTCCAGATTTGAAAAAGCTGATTCTGGATTGGCTGAGCCCTTTTTTCATTATATCCCCTCCAAACATCCTGACGTTCCAGGCGGCATCCTGGTACATCTGTGAGGATATAGCCTGATGCTACCTGATGACATATAAGTGTGGCTTTAATGCTTCAACTGGAAGCAGTATGGCCATGTTAGCAGGCATGGGGTGGGCCAGGGCTGCGGCTTTGTGCTCATCTGCTATTGGGCACTGGTGAGAGCGGCAGTGGCAAGGAGGAGCCACAGAGCCTGTGGTATCCCTGGTGTGGTAAGCTGTTGTGGGGTGGGGGTGGGGGTGACCACCCTACAACAGCTCCCCAAAACTGCCCATGTGGCCCACAGGCCCAAATAATTGCCCACCCCTGCACTATACCCATATTCATGTTTAATTAGTTCTGCCATTTTACCACCTGGTTTAATTAGTTCTGTTGGGGATAGGCTCCTCCCCGCCCCAAACAAGAAGCAGTGTTAACCACATTTATGTTCTGCGCTAAGTAGTCTGTGCTAGCTGAAGCTGGAAATAGTAGAGACTACTTCATATTCCAAAGGACTGTAGAGCATATGTGATTGTCCCCAGATTTTGCTCTCTGGAAGTTGAGGTTTCATAGCTATATAAGGGTCTTCCTGAACCAAACTAGTGACAAGATTGGAGACTTGAAGAAATAAGCAGTGCACAAATGGTGGTGGAGATTGAAACTGAGGCCTAAAGTATGATTTCTGTGGCTTTTGGAGAGTTTGTTTGACAACAATTAATATGTTAATGCAAACTATTCTTATAAAGAGAGACTATGTGGTTGGGGTGGAATGGAAATAAACTTTAACTCAAAATATATTTCTTAATAGCACCTGTATACCTTCGAGAGAGATCTGCACATAATCAGCTGTTCAGTCAACAATGAAAGGACATTACTGGGTAAAAGCTTTTTAAAATTTACCAGTGTATATACATTTAATTCTAGAAATAATGAGAGCAATATTGACCCATAAGTAGCTAGCTTATAGTGATCTTTCTTCATGCATTTTAAATACTTCTGCCACTAAAACCTGTAAGTGAGAGCAAATAATCACTGTTACTGCTTTTTTAATAAAAGAAATGGATTCCTCTTAAGTTTTGTCTTGCCTGTTATACCTATGGTACCTGCCATTTCTTGCTTTTAAAGTTTGAACAATTTATGACTTTTCTTCTGTAACATTTCTAATGTCATCTAGTATCTGGAAATGGTCAGTGATATGAAATACTGAATATACCTTTTTTGTGTTTTTGTTGATTAGCGGTCAGTTTTCTTCAGATGACAAAAGAAGATAAAATAAATCAACTACTCCAGTCAGGTACTGCGAGGTCTTTATTTTTAATCATGATAATTCTAAAGTAACAGTGTTCAATGGATGTGGTAATTAAACTAACATCACTGGATGGATGTTGCAGCACTGCTTGAAATTCAAGTTGCAGCAGGGGAGGTTTAGGTTGGATATTAGAAAAAACTTTCTCAGTCAGAGGGTGGTGAAGCACTGGAATGGGTTACCTGGAGAGGTGGTGGAATCTCCATCCTTGGAGGTTTTTTAAGACCTAGCTTGACAAAGCCCTGTTTGGAATCATCTAGTTGGGGATGGTCCTGCTTTGAGCAAGGGGTTGGACTAGATGACCTTCTGAGGTCCTTTCCAACTCTAATTTTCTATAATTCTTTTTTAGCTTTTATCTTCTATTTTCTGTTATAAAAAAGACTTTGTAAAAATAGGTTGATGTTATCCAAACTTGTGTTCTTCTTGCAGTATCAAAGTGTTTGACTTTGCTTATTGAAATTCATCCTGTTAATTATGTGAAAGTCCTGAAGGCTGTGGATAGCTGTATCAGAGTGCAGGTAATGCTTCAACCTACTTAAATTTCATTTTTCCTTTTTTTTCACTTGCAGGTGAAAAATCAAGGGAGTGTAAAGTTACCTCTTTACAACCAAATAGTTTCACATAGCATTGCTGAGTGCAGTGCAGATAGTGTATCATGCTATTGACTCTAAAAATATTTATTTTATGTTTTATCTCATATTTTTCTAAGCGTGTATCTAATGTATGTGTCTACAAATGCCTGTGGGTAGCAATGCTAAATTTCAGGTACGTAATCCCCAGAGTAGTGATGTGGCTAGACTTCCCACACAAACCATGGAGCAAAAAAGGCAATTCAAAAAGTGATTACAAAAAAAAGAAAAAGAAAAGAAAACAAAAAAACTGCATGCAGAGTGGGGTGCTGTCAACAGCTATCCAATAGAAAACACTAAACATGGGAATGTGTTTGAGTTCCTGCCTCTCCATAGCAGGCACCTGAGCCAGGACTGAAAAGAAGGCGCCTCCATTTGCTCAGGATTCTGAGCCAGTAGGCCTGTGCGAAGCAGCAAGTATTTGCTTTGGATTCGGATTCGGCTGATTCGGAGGACAGTGATTCGATTTGGAGATTCAAATCACTGTCCTGATTCGTTTTGGCCAAATCGGATCCGAAAGACTTGGCACCACTTCGGAGATTCAGCCATAGTCTAAACAGGCAGCTGACAGGCTGCCTCCAACTGGTAAACCTGTTGGAGTTGGGGGAGGGAAGGGGCATGGGGGAGGGAGGGATTGGGGCTGGGACAAGCTGCCTAGTGGGACGAGGAGCCATGTTACTCAGGGAGGGGAGCAGGGGGGTGTGGCATGCAGACACGGCACCGCTGGGAGCAGGGACTCTGTGCTGCTGCTGCTTGCCAACCGGTGTGGAAGGGCAGGCGCTGCTGCTGTTTGCCAGCAGGAGCTGGTGCCACTTGCTAGCCAGTGTGAGGGTGCAGGTGCAGCAGCGCTGGGAGTGGGGGCTCTGCCCTGCTCCTGCTTGCCCCCTTCTGCCCAGAGCAAGCTACGCCTGCATGCTGCCGTCCCACGCCACTCCGGCTGGGCAAGCGGCAGTTCCAAGTGCTGTCATGCCCCCTTCCCCAAGTCCTGCGCCCCCCACCTTGGCTGGGCAGCTTGTCCCAGCCCACATCCCTCCCTCCCCCCTTCCCCATTCCCAACAGATTTACCAGCTGGAGGCAGCTGTGTCAGCTGCCTGTTTAGTCTATGGCTGAATCACCAAATCGTTTTCTGAATCGATTTGGATGTTTCAGATAGATTCAGTGCTTTTAATTGGTCTCCTGATTTGATTCGGATTCCAAGATTCGGTCCCTGAATCGGGCCAAATCTCCTTCCTTTGATTTGAATAGGCTACTGTAGTTTCGCACAGCCCTACAGACCAATATTCTTGGGGCATGTCTACTCTGGTCATGCACCCCTCTCAAAGCTGCTATGGAAAATTAAGCCCTGGCTACTCACCTACATCTGCTCTATGTGCTCCAGATCTGGAGCTGAGCTGTTGAGGATGTTCTTGGGTAACTCTCATTGTCATTCTTAAAATTGGTGTCTCTTCATTGTCAGCAGGGATTGACATGGCACTGGCCTGCCAGCCAGATGTCTGACATCCCTGGCCTAAAAGGTGACCGTTCTACCTGGATTGCTAGGGCACTTTATATGTGGACACTTCTGATCTGTGATAACTGTGAACCAATTCCCAATCAGTGACATTTGGGAGCAGTTCAGTTTTACATAGGTCTATGCCCTTAGACACCTCCTGCAGTCCTAGGCACCTAACTGCTGCTTGGGTTTGGGAGTGCAGTAGGGTGTTTAGAGGTTCCTCTTTCTTCTGGCCTTCTTAATGGCTGGCTTAGACATCCCCTGTTTGGGGATGTCTCCTGTGCTGAGCCCAGCACATGCCCAGAAGAGGCAGCATATTAGTTGGACCTGGCTCGCCTGATGCCTGTATAGATCAGGCACTTCAATGGGGCTTTTTTTGGTGCTTTTATCTAATAGCTGATTGACTCAGCTTTACATAAATGTGCCAAAAAGCCCTGCTGAAACACCCAATCTGTACAGGCACTGCAGAGCCAGTTGAAGTAAAGTGCTGCTGCTTCCAGTAAAGTGCAGTTTTGTTTTTGTTTTAATGCCTGCAAGCAGCCTAGGTGTCTAACTCTTGTCATTTAATGTATGTGGAATCTATGCCCTTAACTCAGCTTTGTGAATTCAACTCCTGGAGCTGGGTCCCTAAATTTTAGGTGTGGGAGCACTTAGCATCCCAGGACCTAAGTCGTTTGGTGAATCTTGCCTTAAATCCTTTTTTTGGATACGATTCATAATCTGTAATAAGGCAGATGTTTGCTGAATTTACTCAGTATGCCTGTCAGTATCTGTAAGTTATCAAGTATGCCATTTAAGATTATAAATATCTAGTTTAGCTTCATTAACAGAGTCTTGGTTAACCCTTGCAAAATTTCCTTTTATAGTTTCTCTATCCAGTTGAAAGTGGAAATCCCTTTCCAGAAAGCCATCTCTTACTAATTTCAGAAGATAGATGTAAGTATGAATTAATATTTTGAACACACATTGCATATCATCTAGTAAATTATGAGCTTTCTGGTACTTTGGCGTGCTGTGGACTAGAGCTACAGTTCTGATTTGAGTTTTGGTGTCATTACCTTGTATTTTAAAATGAATGCAAATATTCTTAATTTTAAAGATATTGAACAATTTCACATTCACGTTGTCACAGAAGAGAACAAAGTGGTAAGAAATCAATGTTTTCCTATTTATTTCTTAAGTGAAAACTTAATGGAAGATAAGTATTCTGGCAATCAGTGTTCTTTCTGTAACTTTTCCTGTCCTTTTAAATAGCTGTTTGAGTACTACTTTAATGTGTGGCAACAATTATGATAGCTTTGAAAGATAAATTATTCAGTCAGCCCTGAAGAAGATTTTAAAGTGTATATTGTGTAATTTAGAAGGAAATTAAATTTCTTACTGTTTTCTCCTTGTGCCTTTGAATGTGGCCTGATCAAAGGTTATTTAAAGGTTTTTGTTTTCCTCAAGGCCTAAATATTTTGTATCCTTAAAAGGGATGCTTAGAGGAAAGTTGACAAAGGTTGCTTGTATAGGAGGCACAAAAAAGCCACAAAACACTAATATGCATCTAAAATTCATTCTGAAACTTGTGCTCTGAATGTTCTTGTATTTCTCTTCCCCTCCATTTGTTGTCTGTTTGTTACACAAGATATGAATCCTGTCCTGTGTAGGGCGACATCTGTTTGCAGCCTTTCTGCCGCCGTGAACATTTTTGTGACATCAGAAAAACCTAGTGAACAGATGTCCCTGGCCCTTGTCATGCCCTAACTGCCCCAAAATAGTAAAGCAGTGATTCTTAGTAATATTTTGTGCTGCCTTTTCATAGTGGATGTTCATTTGCTTATTATTCATGGGCTGTCTGGGGCGGGTACTCCGGGGACTTCAGGGATCTGATCCTTTGGGACAATGGCCCTGAGTGCTTATCCTTGACCTGGGAATGATCCAAGGAACTGATAGGCTTCCCCACTCTGTGCTTGCAGGTGCCTGCCCTGGGTCAAGGCTGCCCCCAGGGGTGTTATTCCATGAGCCGTGGGAGCTCTGAAACCCCATGTCTGCAGGTACAGAGTGGGGAAGCAGCCTCTTTGCTCTGTACCAGTGGATGCATGCCGTGAGGATGGTATCCTGCCGGATTGGGCCCCTGAAGTTTTGGGAAATGTAGGGGCCTGGTCTAACAGGACAGTGGCCCTGGGTGACTTCTTTCTCTCTATCCTGGCACAGCTGATCCCATCACAAAGGCAGCATCTGTTTGTAGCCTTAGTTCCTACAGTTGATGTCTGTCAGCAGTAGCATTATTAAAAGACCATGCAAAGCCACTAACATGGATATATTCTGCTTAAAATGAAATTCAGTAATCGGACTGTCTCTACTGCATTTATGTATTCAATATATGATGGAAACTAAATATTTGTTTAAACATGACAGATGCAGGTTGGGGGCAGGCTGGTGTTAGCAGCTGGCGGCTGCTGCTGCACCTCCCTAGAGCTGTTTCAGTCTGTATCCTAGATCCAGCACAGTACAAAAAGCTTTCTGCGGCCCAGTTGCAGCAGCATGCAGTACAGTGCAGGCAACCCCTCCTTCCTCCGCCCCAAGCACTGCCAGTAGCTATGCATGCTGGTTTCAATGGCTCTGCAAGCTATAGGTTGCCAACCCCCTGTTCTAAAGTCTTTATATTGCTCTGATGGTTTAAAGTTGCTTTTAAAAATATGCAGTTTTTTTAAATTGCAGGAGTGGGGTTAAGGGCTGTAGGATAAGTCTGTGCTGTTTCTTTGGAGCTCTCAGGACTGCTGTTGAGAAATGAGCCCTGCCTATATGCTCCACTCTGAATATGCTGTTTGTTGAAAAGTGCCATGTAGTTGCTTTTTGGTACATGCCCAGGGATGCTGTCAGGATCTCAGTTTTGAGCATGGTCCTGAGAGCTGTGCTGGGTGTGCCTGGTACCACTGTAATGACAATTGCATTACTTTTTTTTCTTTTTATTTCCCAGCAGAATTGTAGACACAGAGCAGAAACAAGTGAGCAGGGCATGTTTCTCAGCAGTGCTCTTGGGATCACAGTGGAAGGAGTGCAGACATAATTTTAGTATAACTGAAATATGGACTTTGTGGGTTTATACCAGTCCCCAATCTTAATAGACAAATGTTACTTGAAATGTTTTAGGGGTTTTTTTGTTTTTTTTTTTATATATGTCAAGGGCAAACTTGGACCTGATCATATAACTACAGTTTTAGACTTGACTCCACTGAGAGGAGCTAAACATTGTACCTCTGGTATACCAGATGCTCCAGTTTACAAAGGGAGAATTGAATGTGGGAGACAGATAATATATTAAGGGACTTTGAAATGTTAATTAAAATATTATACTGTTGCATATTATATTAGCTATTAAAATCCTAAGTTGTGCAAAAGTCTTCATTAAAGTCAAATAAGCTTGTATTGTTTCTTCCTTCCTTGCCTTTTTTCCCTTCCCCCATTCCTGTATTTATTTTTTTTTAAATTCCATTCAGGTGATTCAAAACACAGGCCAGCTTCCAAGAGAGAGAGTTGCAGATGATCTCATTTGGGCACAATGGGATATGACAGAACAAAGACTCTTCTACATTGTTCGAAAGGTGGAAAAAATGATCTCCGTGTTTGTTCCATCTTTTTTGTTTTTCTGATAGAAAGGTTTGAGTTCATAAAGCAGCAAAAATTGAATCAGTTGGATTATTTTGAGGTGTAAAATCAATGTGTTTTGTAATTCACGTTAGTGGTCAAACTAAGACTTTTTCCTGTTCAATTTTAAAGCTACTACTGCTATATGCAATGATTTGAACTTATGGCATGTTTGGCCTAGGGCAGTGAACTTGCCAATTTAGGAGAGGGTGTTTTCTGCACATCGGGGCAGCCATGAGTAAGAGAGCACAGCTCGTGTACCAGGAGAGAACAGGTCCTCAGGTTAGGCATTTGCAAACTGCTTTTCATTTTGACTCATGGGAATAAACGCACTTGCATGAAAACAATAGACTTTCAGTGCTAACTTTTTTGATCCTATGGAATTAGTTGGATCTTGTGCAGAAAAGAAGGGATGTATATATTATAATGAAGAACATATCCTCATTCTTATTCCCTTTTCTTCCCTTGTGAGAGGCCTTTCAAGTTGTCCAAAATAAGATAATGTTCCTAATGGCTTTAGCTGTATGGGCAAAACATTAGGGAAAAAAATCTTCTAGTGGATTCTTATGGGTGAAAGAGGAGCGCAGTTCTGTGTTATGCAGTTATAGACAGAAAGTAGTTATCTAATTTTGGACGGGAAGGAAATATGTCATAGTGGTGTAATAGGGAGTGCTATTGTGGAGGCTTGTTTGTGGTCTTTTCTTTTTTTGTCTCCCTCGTGGTTAACTTTTGTGTGTTAGCAAGTAGGACTGTGTTTCAAATCCAACCTTCTCATTGCTTGTAATAATCTCTTTTATTAGTCTTAATAAAAAAATTCCTCTTAATTTTAGGAATCAAGGAATACATTAAAATGTGTCCAGTTTTATCGTGATGAAAACTTTAAATTAATAGTAAGTTGTTAATGTGATCTTATCATATAAGTAGTCTTGGAGAGAATGTAATTTGTTTCAGGGAATGATACTGATACTTTGTCATAGAAGTTTTATTTTTAATAGGTTTATATTTTAAAAACAAACAAAACCTTTTTGACATGTTAAAAAATGTGACAAGATTTGAATTTGGCCTGTGACATTGCTGTTAAGTTGCTTCACAGATTTGGATTAGCATCTCTGCAGTTATTTTCAAGTTCATGCAGTTAATCCAACTTTATACCAGCACACCTGACAGCAAAATTTGCAAATCTATTAGAAAGATAAAAGCTTAATGGTTTCAATGGAAACAGGACTGAGTCTGTATCACTGACTGCAGAGCATTTATTTGGATTGGCAAACTTAACCCTAATGTTGGATGCCATATTCAAGTTTGCTAAAATGGTGTTGCTGAGGGTTTGAAATTGTCCCAGTTCATACTTGTATTAAACACCATGGGGGTAGAGTTTTCTGAAATTTTTGAATGACTAAAAGTTTAAGTGATGGTAAATGAAGTTATGATTTTCCCATGGCAAAACAAGTCGAGTGGAATGTGGGTGAGTGCATGCTCTATGGACTGATTGTAAGGTCACCCTTAAAATACTGTAATTTTCACTAAATGTATGTCTGTTCTGATTTTTTTTTTTGGGTTAACAGTTGGAGTCACCCCTGGATATTTCACTAAGTGACATGGGATTAAAGTAAGTGGTACTCAAAGGGCCAAGTAAGTGGTACTACATGTGATGCTACGTCACCATAGCAACACACAATGGTGATGTAGCATCAGTGGGCACAAACCATGATGCCACAGCTACATTGCTGTAGCAATCCGCTCCCTCATTACGGTGCGTTGTTACAGCAATGTAGGGGCTAAAAATAACCATATGCTGCCGGCATGGCGCAGTATGGGCTGTTACTGTGCCATCATTTACTACCAAAAGGAAGTAGTAAATGATGGCACAGTAACGACAGCACGTTAGGGACGTGTGTCAACACGCCCAAAGTGTATTTTTTCACTTGTCTATAAGTATGTCTAAAATTAGGTCTCAACATGCTAACTTCATTTGGAGTTACTTATCAGGATTTGGGACCATCAAATACATAATTTCTTAGAGCCAGATTCATATGGAGCTAAAAGGGTCATCAAGTCTAAGCTTGAGACCTTCTCCACACTTTTCCCAAGACCACTTGCAGAGTGTGATGGAACTGCATGAATAAGGGTGACGCCATGCCTTGTAAGCTCTTGGGCATGAGAGGTGAGTTATACATTTCAGACACTCCTGCTCAGTTTATTTTCATGTAGATGCATGTGGTATATACTGCAGAAAGAAGTACCATGTTGCCATGTGCATTGCTCCTTTTTTTTTTAATATGGTTGAGATCAATATTGCTGCATTTTTTTTGCAGTGTAAACTAAGAAAAATAGATTGATCAATCTGAGTCTGGTTTAAATTGTTTTAGGGAATATTGGATTATAATTTAATTCTTACGTTTCCCTTGTGACCTTTCAGAGGTTCCATCAACTCTATTAAAAATAATTGTGGATGAAGAAATGCATTTATTTATTGTTCTCTCTTTGCTTGTAGACTTGTGAATTTTGGATATGATTACTATCAAGACACAGAGATGGCACCTGAAACTGTGAACCTACAAGTTTTTACCAGTAAAACAGGTAATGAATAAATAAACCATCTTGTGATGGTCATGAATTACAATTCAGTGCAATGATCTGTGGTTGTAACCAATTAATCTCCTACATTTCCTTTGTAGGAGATTGTTATATAATGGTCTTAGCTTTTCTATTTCATGTAGAGTGCTCTTAATGGGTCCCAGAGAGAATTTTTCAAGGGGAAATGTTGGGAGTTTCCATTTTTTATTGCTGTAGTCCTTTTTCACTCTAATGACATGGAAGTTCAGAGCAACTAAACTGTCTTGAGCTGAGCCTACAGAGCCCAGTTCAGAGGCCATAAAAATCAAGACACTCCTGTTGACTGCAGCTGGTTTTGAATGAAGTGTGTAATAAAAGCTGGATTATCTGTGTTTAATGTTGTCTGTTTATCAGGATCCCTGTAACGGATTACTAACTGTGTGATCTTGTAGTTTGCAGGGGTTAGGACTGGGAGGTGAGGCCCTTGGGAGGTGAGGCCCTTGTTCACTTATGCCGTTAGTCACATGTTGAAATCTAGCTTCCAAGTGTGAAAAATAAGCGTGTCTCCGTAAAGCTCAGAAATAATTAACTCTTGCTGCCTGTTCTGATCTCTTGATACTCATCCTGTAAATTAGGAGGACTAAATTATGCTAATTTAGTTGTATGTAAATATTCATTAAGCTCCTCCAATTTTTAGTGCTACCCATCAATTCCCACAGCCTAAAATGACAGGTATTTCAACCAGCCTGAGAGGTTAACTAATCCAGATTCTGGATCAGTGTGGGGCAGAGCTAGATGTTCCAAGTCAAGCTCGCTGCTATTTGTTTCAAGGGGGTGCCAGCTTGAACATCTTTGCTGGTCTCAGGTGCTACCCAGAGAGGCAGTTTTTCTCAAGTAACAAAGATCCAACCCATTTAGGGCTCTACCGGCAACACTAAACTTCAGAATGCACCTAAAAAAGTACTAGCAACCCACACATCCCAAAACGCTAATATAACACTCTCCCATGATGAAACCCAGAATAAGGAGACTCTACAGCATTCTTTGCTAGCTTTAGTTCCTCAGTGGTCCCAGAGTCTGGTCTCCTAGCAGTTTGTTAAAGATGACAAGGACAAGCACCAGAAAGAAAAGTTGTAGTGGTGTTCATCGTATATGGAAGGAAAAATACTCTTTACTCTAGGTGGCACCTGGGCATGCAGGGTCAGATCAGGATTTAAGAAGAGTGCATGTCTGAAAAGAGGTACAAATACATAAATTGAGAACTTTAAAAAGTCATCACTGTAGTCTCATGCTTCATCATTCTTTCTTCTGTGGCATGTGCATCTTGTTCATGACAACTCATCTTAAAATCTAGCCTGTAAGCAGTTTCGGAGACTGTCTTCTGTGAGCTGCCTAGCATGCTTCAGGGCTTGTTAAATACTGAAACCTTTATTTATTTTGTTTTAAATGGTTTCCAGTAAAGAATAATTGGCTCAATTTCCAATGGAATATTCCATGCAATTTCCAATTTAAGAAAACTCTTATTGACTGCAGCCCATCTGACCTCTGAATGAAGCTGCTCTTTCTCTTTGAAACTTCCGTAGTAGAAGAAAAATAGCCCTGTTCCTCCTAGCCAGCACTAACAAGACAGAATGTCACCAGACCCACAAAACCAACATGCAGCTCATAAATTAGCTGAGATCAAACAAGCCTAGTCTCTGAGTTAACTTTTTATTTTCCATCCAAAATGCAATTTGTGGTTATTTAACCATTGCTGTGGTCTTGGTATCTTTTTTTAACACGTTGTGGGTGTGTGGTTAGGATTCTTTAGCTTGCAGTTTTTTTGTTTTCAGTTTAGGCTGATTCTTTTTTTCAGAAAAGTAGGCAATAACATTGAACTATAATCTTAATCTCTTCTTTTAAGTAATCTAAACAAATCTGCTTTGTCTGTATTGTGCATTATCAGTCTGTGCAAAGGCATGTGCAGAGTATTTCTCTACAATGAAATTATGTATTTGAATTTTGAGATACTATGATATTGTATAGAGGATACTAATCAACTTTTGTGCAGGTACAAAATTGTGATAGGTTCACGTTCCAGGAGTGGCTGTAATGCCTCCTGGTGGCTGCACAATTCCTGCCCCAGCTCTAACTCCGGGGGCCCTTACTTCCTTACCTTGTCTGCCATGCCTTTGATGTTATTATTTGGAAAGGAAGGAGGCTGCCTGGGAGACCTTGAGCAAGCCTGGTATTGTTCCTGTGTTGGGCTTTAGTCTTCCTGGCCTCTGCCCTTTCTGTCTCACTGAGCCCTCTAGCTCTATCTACTCCACTGACCAAATCGAGTTTCAGGGTTTGCAACCTTCCAAGGCCTTTATGCCCTCTCTTGAGCTGCTGAGCCTCCCTGGGCTTTCTCATGCTCTCTCTCTGCATCTCTCAGTAGCTGGGCTCCAGGCCCTGTCTCTGTCTCTGTCCTGCTTCGGGCCCTCTGACCCCACCAAGTCTAAATCTTGCCCCTCCTGACCCCAGTTCCGAGGCCTATCTGTTTCCAGCTCTGCCTCGCCTCTCTCGGGCACGATGATTGCCCCTTATGGACTCGATGAGATCGCTCCTTGGGGTATGCTAGGTGTGTATTGAGTTAACTCATTTACATCCTGTGCTGAGAATCTGGCCCATTGTGTTCTGTGTGACTTGCTGTTTGAAGAAAGCTCTGGAGTGTCGGCCAGGGATGCTGCAATACTTTTCCTGCCAGTGTGCTGTTACAGTTATCTCTTGGGCAGTAGCTGGACACTGTGCCACTTGCCAGTGTACGGGGATCACCACTTCAGTGAAGAGAGCGAATTAATTTCATAACTTCAATCTTTGTCTGCTCCGCTGGGCCTGCTCACATGAGTCCTCACAGCTGTTACTCTGTTATACGCATACCTGTTCACAAAGAACTGGACTGAGGCTGCCAAATTTCTTTACCTAGGCTGTTTGATGGCATCTTCGGTTTGCTGCTGAGCTGGGCTGGACCAGTAACTGAGAGAGGAAAGCACATCTAAGTCCTCTAATAGTGACCAGGGGCATCCTGTCTGCTGTGATTACATTGGATCAGCCTGAATAGGAGATTAGTAGTTTGTATATTAAATGCAAATTGTGAATTTTGTAGGACAATGTATCCTAGGGTACTTAGTGCCCTGCAGCATATGAAAATGAAATGGGTAGTATGGGGGGGCCTCCCCTGCAATAAAAGCAGCATCATAGATTTGTTGCTTTCCATTTTTTTCTTTCCTTCTTAGCCCTGATGCTACTACTTCAGATTTTTTACATGCTACGTATGTAAAGGACTAAATGCTGTGGGATAGATAACCTGTCTGTCTGTTTCAGAAACCCAAATACCCAAGCATAATTCTGGCATTCTTCCCTAGAATATTTAGCATTTTCGTAACAAACATAAGGAACTTCAGCACAGAGGAAATATTTTTTTTTTCCCTTGAAAGGAAAAAATGCATTGGCCAAATCAGGAGCATTACTAGTGCAAAGCTGTGGTGTAGCTTTGTAGTCTGAGGTACTAAGCATTTAACGAAGTGCATTCTCTTGGGTTTTTTGGTACTTGTGTTTTAGATAAGTGCACTGTGCATCTATTTGCATTCTACAATAGATTGGATATATGCATCTGCACTTTAGACAGCAGTATCTTTCTATTAACAATACATGTTTTAGCTACTGAAGTCCAGGTTCACAAGAGAACTTGAGCAGAATTAGGAATCCAAGTTGTACAGTAGCACAACTTCAGGTGCCTAACTGCATTCATCTTGGTAGGGGTGAGCATCTTCTCACCGAAGTCTCTTTGGGACCTTTAGCTTGGTGTTCATGCATCTAAATATCATAGAGAACAAGGAGGACCAGTCTCAGGTTGCAGCAAGGGAAGTTTACGTTGCATATTAGGAAGAATTTTCTTACTTGGAGGGTAGTAAAACACCGGAACAGGTTACCCAGAGAGGCTGTGGAATCTCCATCCTTGGAGGTTTTTAAGACCCAGCTAGACAAAGCTTTGTCTGGGATGATCTAGTTGGGGGTGGCCCTGCCCTTAGCAGGGTTTGGACTAGGTGACCTCCTGAGGTCCCTCCAACCCTTATTTTTCTATGATTCTATTCTGTAATTCTAAAATGAGGGTTGGAAGGGACCTTAGGTGGTCTAGTCCAACTTGTCCACATCCTTCCTGTCCTGGCGGGGGTTGTGGGTGGGGAGCGAGGGGCACCAGCAGGGCTGGGAGGGGGCTGTGGGTTGGGAGTGAGGGGTAACAGCAAGGTTGGGAGGGTTGTGGCTGGGGAATGAGGAGCAATGGCAGGGGCAGTGCACTGGCATATCAGGGCTGCTCACCTCTGTGAAGCAGTGTGGGGCAAAGCTTCAGCTGAACCCACATCCTGGTGAGCAAAGGGGGCAGGAGGAGCTATGATTTTCTATGATTAAAAAAAATCAAAATCAAACACTAAAATTTATAGGCATTTAGAATTTATTTTATTGTAATGATTGAGGCACTGGTAGTCTTCCAAATTTCTATAAAATTGTAACTATAGCAATAAAATATTGTGTTCAACTGGTACCTATACATATAGTAGCATTTCATTTTAATCATTGTAAAATGTGGATTTTGGAGGTTTTAATCAGATCGTTTGTGATTTTTAAACAGAGGAAACCAGGATCTGTGCTTACGATCATATTGATACTTGCCCATCTCCCCTGGTTTAAATGGGTTAGGATGGATTTTGGGCTGCTTCTAGCATGGATTCCAAAAGCAGCTGGTCAGTGTGATTGAGCAAGGATTAAGTTGTGAGTGTTTTTTAATTAGAGGTCAGGAGAAAGTGAAGTATCAGATGTGATTAAATCAGTCTCATTTGAGATTGGGAAGAGGGAATAAAGTTATCAAAGCGTGTTTTACCTGACTAATCCCCCACAAAGTTCTGACTGAAACATGCTTGTGATTAAAGACACATTTCTGTCCTGGAAGGGAGGGAAATAACATGCTTTGTAAAGATGGGGAGGGAGAATCTCTCTGTAGTGCAAGAATGCACTGTTAGCAAATGCACCGTACAGGGCAGTTATACCTTGGCAGAATGGCAGTATGTTTTTAATACATTTTCACCTTCTCCTGTTCTGTTTTGAACATTGAAATGATACGTCTAGTCTTGGCAGCCCTTAATTAAAAATCTCTCAAAATTGATGCAGACTGTGGGTACTGAGGTCTAATCCACAAAGCTGCTCTAAAGCTCCTCTACAAGGAAACGGGAGCAATGCAGTGCCCTGAAAGAGACAGCTAGGCCAAGTCCTCAGAACCCAAAAATCACATCACCGTTCTTTGCTGCCTTTGGTCCCTCAGCTCTTTCTTTTCAGCATCCACTTTTTGCCCTGTTCCTCTCTCTCAGTAAGTGTTGTGTTTAGCTGTTACCTTCTGTACATATTTCTGTAATTCGGAAAATTATTTTGAGTGATTCTGTTACTTATCTCTAGTCTGAAGCATTTTTATGATTGGGCTCTGTTGTTTGTCACCTCCTTCTGAGAAATATAAAGGACCAGCTGTATTTTACCAGCGGACAAATATGATAGCACAACAAATGTTTCTTTCATTTCTCTTTTTCAGGTAGTTTGTGTGTGTGTTATAGTCGGGCACCTGATATTCCTGAAGAAGTCACGTACTCAATATCTTTCTTACATAAAGGTACAATTAATTTCTTCTGTTACTTTGCTTTATTTTGGAAAGTATCGTTTTATTCCAGATGTCACATCATGCCTTGAAAAATAATCTGCACCCCAAGTCTGTGGATAATACTGATGCCAATATTTTAAACACCTGTCTACACTGAGACAGTTAAATCTGTATTCCCACCGCAGACTTTCTGTGTGTTGCTGGGCAAATAACTTCACTATTGGTCAGCTGTGAAAAGATGGTTTTGTTTCCCTCGTTCCTGGGTGCCCAGTTCGAGATATCTGGCCAAATTTTCAAAAGTGTTGAGCACTTATTTCAGTTGTTTGGGAGCTGTAGATGCTCTAGCATTGGAAAACTGAACCACAAGCTCTTTGCTCAAGTGTCTTGGGGTCGAGTTTGATGCTTTCTTTTTTTCACAGGTGCCACTCCTGTGAACTTCACTAAGAAGTCTTAGTGAAGACAAAATTGGGTCATTAGTTTTGAGTCTTAAATTTTTCACCTCCTGGTAATTAGATTCTATACATGGATAAATTTGTTACAATTTTCCATTTTCCATCCACAGAATCTAATTATTGGGGGGTCATTTTAAGTTTGAAGTCATTTTGGATTCAGGCAAATATGGTACTAAGCCTAAGGGGAGACTAGCAAGATGTGCATTGTTGTTATTCACCAGAATGATCCTCCTGATGTTCTTCTCCATGCCTGGAAGGCATTGCTTCAAGAACAAAAGAGTCCTTTCCTTGCAATGCTATGCTCATGATAAAGCACTTTCTGTATGTGAGAAAAAATTATATCCCCTGAGCATATGTTCAAAGCTCACTGTGAAATAAAAGAAGTTTTGCAAGGATTATTTGACACTGGAGGTTACCATGTTAGTGTCTCTTTACTGTCTTTTAGTGCTGTAGTTATTTGCTAAATGGAGTTTTGTTACTACTTCAGTACAGTTTTCTACTTTTGAAAAATCCCTAATACATTTTATAATATGAACGATGTGGTACTGAACAATAATTTCTTGTTTTTATCAAAGCGCATTGTGAATTATGTATTTCAGTATACAGCTAAAGTGCATATCAACTCTGTTTTGCTCTCAATTAAACATTTCACATAAGCTGTTTTGTATTTAAAATATAGCACGTTTACATGTCAAGTGTGTGGTATATGACGGGGGGTGGCTTGGCAGGAAGGAGTAAGGTATGTAGCTGGCAGGCTGGCCATTGCAAAGCAGGCTGGTACACTCTCAAAGGCCATGAGGTATTTGCCATTCTACAGACGTGGAAATGGAGGCTAGAGCTAGTAAAATCTACTAGTTTGCATCGATCAGGTATGACAGCATCTACCACTTGGCATAAAGGATGCCAGGTGTGTATGATAGTATATAATATCAGTTACTTAGAATAAGGGCAGATGTAATGGTGTTTACCAGCTGTCTCTTTGCTGGCTGCCAACAACACTGTATTTTTGGGGGTAAATGACTGGGTGTCCACATCTGTCTCAGGAATTCCTCTCAGTGTCTCATATGAAAGAGGCCCTTGCTTTCAGGTCCCTCTTCATCCACAGAGTTACAGTGAGTCCTGAAGTCCATGCCTTTGCTATTTTCATGGGCAGTATGAGAGACAAAGTGTCTATGCTGGAGTCCTGGGCCAAAGCCCAGTTCCGTATTTTATGAACAACATCCATTTATGTCCCTGGTTCTTGTAAGCTATTTTCATATCCAGAGTTTTAATGTGGCCCTACCCAGCGTGCTACTTTGTAATCCCACTTACTTGTGGGTGGTTTTTTAGCATCCTTTAACAGTTCCTGTTCCTGTGATGTCTTGTTTCCAGAACTTTATGAATCTTCACTTCTCTCCAGGGAGTAAGAGAACCATCCAGGCTCTTTTGGAGGTTTTAGTTCGATGGGCAATGTGGCATAGTATAGGACTAGAATACTATGTCAGCTATCCTGAGTGCAGAAGTATGGAACCATGAATGAACCGAACCCAGTTGTGTGCTAGCATTCAAGCAGGGAGATGAAACCAGTCAGCATAACCCTAGAACAGTTAGGGACACGCAGGTAAGCAGACTGGACAGTTCGAGCAGGTTACAGAGTAGTGGAAAAGTAGCTGGAGGACCACCAAAATAGGTTATAGCACAGATTTGTCCATGAGAGTGTTAGTACTTGGCTTGACTTTGTGGTGAAATTACTGCTGCCTCAAATGGTAAGAGACTGTAGTACAGGAGCAGGCAATTATTTTCGGCGGAGGGCCGCTTACCCAGTTTTGGCAGGCTGTCAAGGGCTGCATGGATTGCCCCGCCCCTTGAAAGATCCCCCGCCCCTGGTCACCATCTTGGGTCCAATGTCCCAATGTCTTGGGACCCATGTCCCAGGGCCAGGACTGGTGGGGCCCAAAGCGGTGCACAGGCTGGCAGGGGTCTGTGGAGCGGGGCTGGGCTGCACCATCAGGGAC